>NW_027283638.1:77500-79623 GCF_046629955.1 Centroberyx affinis | reverse complement strand
GTTACAACAACAAGAGAGATTAACAAACAACAACATATCGACTAACAAACTAAATAATAAATAATTAAATAAATAAGTAAATACATAGAAGGGGAGGAAAATATATATTTAAAAAAAAAACGGGGGGGCTATGAAGTAAGTTATGGTTAAAGAGAGGTTGTGTTGTAAATATACAAAGGTCAGATAGGCAGGCAGGTCAATAAGTGACTGTCTTCTTGACGGAGAGAGAAATGGAGAGTTTGAAGAGAAACAAATACTTGTGTAAATTTCAGACGTCCTGGAAAGTTCCCGTTTCTTACAGAAACTTTTAAAGGAAAGGGGCGTTTTGTAAAATTTGTCACATCGATTTTTCCGTCGAGCACGGGGGGGGGGGGGGGGGGGGGGGTCGCACCGACGTGAATCACCATCCAGAGGCTGAGAAACAGAAGAAGGCCATGACAGGGCACCAGGGCCAGCAAAGCATCGTAGGCCTGCTTGGTAAAGGGAGACCTGATGCAGTAGGATATGCTGAGACTAAGAGGCTGTTAGTGGCCAAACAGAACATCTCCCTCACCTTCAGTCATGAAATAAATAAGTCAGTGAAAGACATGTTTCCGGACTCAGAGATTGCCAAGCAGTGCTCATGTGGGAGAACAAAGGCAACCTGATGTCACAAGAATGTCTGTGTGTAGACACATAAATGCTGTTGCAGTGTACTTATTATTTTGTTATTTTCATTCTTTAAAAGTCACCAGAATGCAGGAAACAAAGTCTCTGGAACTCAAATTTTTCTGGTGGATGCCCCCCAAACCCCCCGCTTTGGTTTCGAGATCCTCCCTATTTTTGAGGTCTCAAGGTTGGCAAGTGTGGTCGGTGCGTTGTTGCTTTTCTGTTCTTTATGATGAAGCAACAGCTTTATCAGAACATACCACATAACAGTTATTAAATGGCAGAAGGCCAATGCAGAATTAGCTTTAGCCTACCACAGCTGCCACTTATCCAAAAGGAAAAAAACATGTCAGTAACAGTCCGGTGCAGTGCTTGTACCATACTAAACATACTGCATGTGCCATAGAGTTACATGTTGCATATAGTGTGTATAGTATGAGTAGTATCCCATTCTGAACGCAACCCAGTTTTGTTTTGCACCCACAATGATTAAAATTCTCTAGTAAACATCATTACCTCAAATGGGCAAACATACGCAGAAAGAGGATAGATATTCCAACCAAAGAAAGTCATCAGAATGAGCGTTTACATGATTAATTTTTATCCATTGAACGGATTATAAAAGGGTTGTACCGGCCCTCTCAAACTGAGTGGAATTTCATTCAGAATGGGTCTGTTTATTCTGATTGAGGTGGTTACATGAGGCATTTTTGTTCTGATTGGGCTTCTATTCTGATTATTAGTGGAATAAAAGGCTCCATGTAAACGCAGCTAGTGTGAGTAGTTATATATACTAGGCCTACTAGTATAGTCACTGATGTCACTTCCCTCAAAATGGATGAGTGTCCGCGGAAAGAGCAGAGATATTCACGATACATGAGCGTTTACATGACAATTTTTTATCCATTGAGCGGATTAGAAAAGGGTTGTACCGGCCTTTCAAACCGAGTGAAATTAGTATAGTATATAGCAGTATACACAGCATGCAACATGTAACTCCAAGGTCTGAATCATTTTGATAAGTGTCAGCTGCAGTAAAGTTCATCCTGCACGTCTTCTCCTGTTTACTAACTGCATGTTGTGATGAAACTGCTGCTTCATCAGAAAGAACAGCAGTAAAGCGATAATGGTGCCAAGTGTCCATCTTTTAAACACATAAGCCCAAGTTAGAGCGTTAGATTCAGCATTTTGCACATGCCTCAAACTTTTATTCTGATTCCATACTTTGGAGCATGTAAAAGCACTGTGAGATAATTTTATTTAGTGCACATGTAAATACCTAGGTGGGAATCTTCAATTGCAATGACTTCATGTAACTACAGCTATTCATCCAACCTACAGTAGAGTATATCCAGCTGATGAAATCTTCTCCTGGGAAAAATGCGTTTTACATTTCCGTTTGTTTGGAATAAAACAGAAAAAAAAAGACTTGGTAGTTACAGCAGCTTGAGCAGAGCATTAACATGTTTTTGTGT
>NW_027283638.1:17500-75000 GCF_046629955.1 Centroberyx affinis | reverse complement strand
CAATCAATTCCTTCCAGTAATATTTGTTTAAAGCCACAGTTCCCCTGCAGGCAGTGCACAGGTTCATTGGTAAACAGTGATTCATATGTTCATAAGTTGAGATGACAAATCATATTAATGCCTTCCCTCCAAACAGAAAAAAAAAAAAAAAACTTGTTAATGATGCAAACAGGCCCTGCTTGGCTGCAGATCTGGAGCCATTTGCCACCAGTGTTTTTCTTCATACTATTTGCACCACTCTCTCTCTCTCTCTCTCTCTCTCTCTCTGAAAGTGAGAAGTTGATTGGCTGTCAACAACTTTCCACATTTCTTTTTTTTTTTTTTTTTTTTTTTTCTCTCCACTCTCATCCACACTGTTCTCCTGCAGGCTAATTAACGCTAAATGTGCCGCCGGGCGAATGCAGAACGCATGGCAATATTTGATTACATGAACAATAAATTACCATCAACAACACGCTCATAAAACACATTGGGAAAAATAGTGACAATGCTAATTATGTACAGTCAAAACCACAGTGTCAGGGGGGGGGGGCTCTGCTACGTGGCGAGGACAGGTAGAGCTGTAACACCGCGTGCGGTATTATCATAATCACCATTAACGAGATATCGGGACAGGTGGATAAAGCTCTGCCAGGCTTCCACTGGCCAATTATACATGTGTCAACAACACCTGAGGAAATTATACAGATGAGATAATGAGCGCGAGGATAAGGTAACACTTTACTTTCCAGCGCTGCTATTGCAGAGTGTATTAATATATGGAAATCCACTAAGTACACAATAATACTGTAAATATTCAGTGAAAATCTGGTGGAGGTGAAATGGATTACAAGGATTTACCTTCACAGTGGAAGTACAAACATTGTGTCGTTAGATGCTTGTGAGTGTATCACACCTTATATTAGCCAGATTTTCATGAAGCTCTTACAGATTATTGTCTACTTACAACACTTTTTCACAGGTAAATAAACAGCTTAATACACCAGATTAATAGCATTGGAAACTCAGGTGTTGACAAATTTTAGATTTTCAGTGTTTAGCAGAAGCTCTTAGTGAGAAAGACTTAAAATGAGGTCAACAGGTGAATAAGCCTCGATTCCAGGATCAGCAATGTTACAAGGAACCAATAGCAAAGAGGTCAGAGGTCACAGCACCCTGACAACAGAGGAGTCAGCTCAGTTAACCTGCTAGCTAACAAGCCAGCAGGGGTGAGAACCAGAGAGCAGCTGAGTCAGCTTGTTGTGGTGTGGCTGTAGATCCATTCAGTAACGTTCTCAGTAAAAGTGAATAGTGTGATAAGGTGGATTTGTTTCCAAATGTAGGTTACTGTGACACAGTAAACTGTCTTGTCTTTAGCCCTAGTCTCTACTCCAAAACATGAAGAGTTGTAGCTTGAGAAGAGTCAGCTCAGTTAACCTGAACAAACTGTTAGCTAGCTAACTAGCCAGCAAACACACTGATGTTAATGAGAACATGCTAACGCTAGCTGCTACTAGCTACATTAGCTAGTGTGCTAATCAGATGTGTTAACAACAAGACAGTGATGGTTAGCTGACCAGATACTATGGTTAGCTAGCTGACATCATCTAAACACTAAATCAATCAGATGGATCAGTGATGAAATGATCAGTTCAGGCAGAAACAGACAGAAATTAACCGTCTGTTCAATAATTTAGAAACACAAGCAGGTTTGTGAAGGTTTGCACTCTGCTGAGAGACTTCTAGTTTAGTTTTTGTTGCTGCAGCTTCAATATTTGAGGCAGATGTCCCTGCAGGGATGATAAAGTTTATCTTGTGTTATTTTATCTTATGTTATCAGTTAAATGTGACACCTCTTCAGTCTTCTTCTTCTTCAGTGGTTTTCTCTGCAGACAGCAGTGTGCCAGACAGGAGTGTAAACGCTAACAAGCAATAAATCCTCTTTAAACGCCTCGATCTCCATCACTGTATCAAAAGATTGTGACATATTGCAGACAGGAGTGATGCGTCTGTCTGTTTAACCCCCTCTTTTCTCTTTTTTCTCTCTAACACTTTCCCTCCTCCTCTCTTTCTTTCTTTCTCTCTCTTACAATACATTTTCTCTCTTCTTTTTCCCCCTCTTTTCTCTCCTCTGTCTTCATTCACCTCCTCTCTCTCTCTCTCTTTCACTCCTCCAACACATTTTCTTGTCTTTTCTCTCCCTCTCCTCTTTCTTTCGTTCTCCCCGTCTCTCTCTCTCTCAGTGCACTCGTTCTCTTTCTTTCTCTATTTTCATTTGCTTTATTTGTTCATCTTTCTTTCTTCCTCTTCCAACTCAATGTTCTTTCTCCTCTTCCTCACCTCTTTCTATTTTTATTCTCGCTCTTCCGTCCTCTCACCCTTCTTCATCTTTCTCTAATTCGCTCTCTTTCTTTTTCACCCTTTCTATTCCAACTCTCTCTATTTTTATTCTTGCTCCTTCACCATCTCGCTCTTCGTCTTCCTCTCAGTTTACTTTCTTTCTTTCTTTCTTTCTCCCCTTTTCTTTCTCTTTTGCTCTCATTTTTCTCTCCTTCTTTTCTGTCCTTCCACTCCTCTATTTTCATTTATCCAATGCGCACACTTTCTTTATTCCTCCCCCTTTTTTTCTCTCTTCAAAAACTTTTTCTCTCTTGTTTATCTCCAATGCACTCTTTCTTTCCCTTTCCCTCTCTCTCTATTTTCCTTCTTTCTCCCCCTTTCTTTCTCTTCCAACACATTCCCTGTCTTCTTTCTCTCTCTCTCTTTTCTCTCCGTCTATTTTCATTCTTGTTCCCAAACCTCTCGCCTTTCACCTTCCTCTCCGACACACTCCCTTTCTTTCTTCCACCCTCTTTTTTCTTTCTCCCCCAACACGTTTTATCTCTCCTCTTATTTATTTATTCACTCCCCCTTTTTTCCTTTCTTCCAACACTTTTTCTCTCTCCTTCCTCTATTTTCATTCTGACTCCTTCACCCTTTCTCTCCGTCTTTATCTCCAATTCTCTCTCTTTTTATCTCTTTCCCTTTTTCTTCCAACACTTCTCCTTTATTTTGCCCTCCATCTTCCTCTCCAACGCACTCTCTCTTTCTTCCTCCCTCTTTTTCCCTCTCCTTCACCACATTTTCTCTCCTTTCTTTTCCTCTCTCTTCTTGATTTCCATCCGCTCTTCGTTTTTTTTCTTCAATTCACTTTCTTTCTTTCTTCTTCCTCAGCCCTTTCTCTTCTTTCCCTTCACTCCTTTCTCTCTATTTTCATTCTTACTCCTCCACCCTTTCTCTTTGTCTTTATCTCAAATTCATTCTCTTTTTTTATCTCTTTCCCCTCCTTTTTTCTTCTCCTTTATTTCACTCTCACTCTCGGCATTCTTCTTCCTCTCTAACACACTCCCTCCTTTCTTCCATCCTCCTTTTTCGTTTCTCCTCCAACACGTTTTATCTCTTTTCTCTCTTCACTTTCTGTCTTCCTCCCCCTTTTTTCTCTCTCTCTTCCAACACATTTTCTCCAATGCTTTTTTCTCCGCCTTTCTTTCTCCTCTAACACATTTTCTGTCTTTTTTCTCTCCCTCTCTCTCGTTCCTCTCCCTCTATTTTCATTCTTGCTCCCCGAACGTCTTGCCCTTCATCTTCCTCTCCGATGCGCTCCCTCTTTCTTTCTTCCATCCCTTTTTCCTCTTTCTTCCAACACCTTTCCTCTCTCTATTTTCATTCTTACTCCTCCACCCTTTCTCTTTGTTTTTATCTCTAATTAATTCTCTTTTTATCTCTCTTTCCCCTCCTCTTTTCTTCCAACACCTCCTTTCATTCGTTCTTACTCTCGCCTTTCGTCTTCCTCTCTAACGCACTCCCTCCTTTCTTCCTCCCTCCCTTTTCCTTTCTCTTCCAACACATTTTCTCCAATGCTTCCCCCCCCTCTTTCTTCCAACACATTTCCTGTCTTCTTTCCCTCTTTTCTCTCCTTCTATTTTCATTCTCGCTCCCCAAACGTCTCGCCCTTCTTCGTCTTCCTCTCCGATGCGCTCCCTCTCTCTTTCTTCCATCATTTTTTTCCTCTTTCTTCCGACACCTTTCCTCGCTCTATTTTCATTCTCACTCCTCCTCCCTTTCTCTTCGTCTTCATCTCCGATGCACTGTTTATCTTTCATCCCCCCCTTTTTTCTTCCAACACTTCTCCTTTATTTCGCTCTTACTCTCTTACCCTTTTTCCTCTCAAACGCACTCCCTCCCTCCCTCTTTCTTCCGCCCTCCTTTTTCACATTCAATCTCTTTCCTCTTCTTTCTTTCTTCCTCCCCTTTTTTCCCTCTTTCTTCCAACACTCTCCTTTCTCTCTCTATTTTCATTACAACCTTTCTCCAATGCACTCTCCTTTTATCTTTCTTTCTTTCGCTCTCATACTCTCGCCCTTCGTCTTCCTCTCCAACACACTCCCTCCTTCTTTCTCCCAGCCCCTTTTTTCCCCCCTTTCTCCTAACACATTTTTATCCCTCTCTTTCTTACCTCCTCCCCTCCTCCTCTCTTGTTTTGCCCCCCCACCCCCACCCCACCTACCCCCTCTCCCTCTCTCTCTCTCTCTTCTGACACATTTCGCTCTCTTCCCTCCCTTCTTCTTCTTCTTCTTGTCGGGACGCAGCGACACAGCGGCGGTGGAGGTGAAGCCGGTGGAAGGAGGAGAGAGAGAGGAGAGAGAGAGAGAGAGAGAGAGAGAGGAAAGAGAGAGGAGAGAGAGAGAGAGAGGAAAGAGAGAGAGAGGAGAGGCTTGTCTTAGCGTGCCATCTGTCCTCGGCGCTGACGTTGGCTCTAATTACTGCCTCTCCCCTGGCTAATGCTGCCTCATTAGGCCGCCGGAGCATGTGCAGCCGACACAAGCGCCGCCGAGAATTTGCACTAAGAAACGCGAGCCTGAGCCATTATGGGATCAGGAAATCTGTCTGGTGCGAAAGGCAATTCACACCAGCGGCTAAACGCTCATTTTGCTTCTCTCCCTCTCTCTCTCTCTCTCTCTCTGTCTCTCTCTCTCTCTCTCTCTCTCTCTCGTCTGGCTTGGAAGGATTTCGGAAGCCTAAGTCCAACCACCAAAACAAAAGAGTCAAGGAAGAGTCCTGCTCCAGCAAACACCCGGCTTCCACTGATACGGCTTTTTGAAGGCCGATACCGATGTTTACATTTCTGTATTGAAGCTGCTGATATTTTGTGCTGACATTCAGCATCTTTAAATTTGACCATTTGTAAGCCCAAATTATTGTAAATATTCAGTGTTTCCCCCCCAGGATTGTCTTCTCTTCAGGGTGGAAAAGCCTCTGAAACATTCAGAGCATCATGGGACACTAAAACTCTCCACCGAAAACCAGACTGATTAAATTCTGTTAGTGTCAGCGGCTCTTTAAGGCAGAGAGACACCTACTGAATGGTAGAGAAACTCCAGGAGACCTTATTGCCTTTAAATGAAGAGTTTGTTTACAGAAAGCATTGATGAGCAATTAAATGAATAAATAAAATGTGTGAAGAATCAAATGTCACTGCAGGTTTTCTTTATCTGTGGTCAGAAGGAGCTTCCATCAGATCTAAGGTGATGATATCCGATATTTAATAAAAGGACATCATATATATATATATCAGCCCCATATATCGGCATGCTGAACACACACATACACACACGTACACACACACAAGCTCTGACCTCAAAGCTTACAATTTGCTTTGTGCTTGTTCTTTTTTTTTTAAAATCTGTATTTATGTCCTTTGTTGCTCTGTAAAGCAAACCTGTTTTGTTACAAACACGAAAAACACTGAGTATGCGCCATACGCTGTATACAGTATATACACTATATACATGCCTATATACTGTATGTATACCATACAATAAATGCATGTCTTTGTATGTAAGCCTGCATCTTCCCAGCAAACATATAGACACTGAACAGACGTTGGAAATACAGCGCCAAAATGAAAGATGAGACGTCTGCAGTCCAGAGCTGCTGCCGGCATCGATCTGTGACATCAGGACCTAAAGATGTTTCTTATATTTTCCTTTATTTGACAGACACAGGAGAGAGGGAGAGAGAGAGAGAGAGAGAGAGAGAGAGAGAGAGGAAAGTTTGGGAGAGAGAATCAGGATGACGTGACAGAAGTCCTGGGGCGGCCGGGACTCACTGGGACCTGAATATCTTTCTGATATCTCCTCAAAACTGAATTGGAAAAGGAGGTTGCGCTTCAACAATGGGATTCTCAGTGGAGTGTAAAAACCCAGAAATCCAGAGCATGTTCCAAAAACTATGAAAAGGTAGCACATCTCAAGGAGGACAAAATACTAACATTTCACTTATTTATGATGATGTGAGCCAAATAAATAAGTGAAATGTTAGTATTTTGTCCTCCTTTTCATAGTTTTTTGGAACATATCTCCTCAGAACTGTTTCCAAAGCTGGTTTAACATGAAGTCTTACCATGCCATAATTGCAAAATTTGTACTCATTAAGGTTGATGTTGAACTTGGCCTCCTGCACGCATGCTGTCCGTCAAAAGCTTCCTGGGTTACTGGCAGACCGGGAAATCACCGCTGGACACCGGCCAATCTGCTCCCTCTGGCAGCTACCCGAGCTCTGTTTGGACTTTTTCTATCCTAAAAATCTACTTCGCTGGGTAAACAGTGAAAGTGGATTTACTGCTGGAGTGTCTTTCCTCGCAGCGCCTCGAGTTCCCCAGCCCGGTGATGAATCATCTGACAAACTGCGAGATAGAGATCAAGCTGTTTCTTGTATCTGCATTGTGGTTTTCCTCGCTCTGACAGCAGTAAATCTGACTGTGGGAATCGATAATTGCAGTTTATCAGCGACAGACGTCTGGTGTCGGGACCTGTGAGCCGTCCCGAAGCCGTCTGAAGCCGTTGTTTACCGAGGATGTTCAAGACAAGCGCTGCGGCAACACGGTTAACCAGAGAAAACACAACAAAAGAGCAGGAGATGCTTATCGCTCAGACGCGGCTCGTCGGGGATGTGGGGAGGAAGAGGTGTTAGTCATGTGACGGTGAATAATCAGCAAGACGCTTAGCGGCGCCGGCAGAGAAACGAGGAGGAGAAGCACTTCCAATGCAAACACAAACCTATTTATTCAAGGTGACAGTTAACGCCGCAGCATGCAACTTCACATTAAAATAAGAGCAGAGGAGAAGTCTGTAAAAAAAAACACTCTGGGTTGTTTCATCTCTTAAGACGTTCACTCTCTGGCCTTTAAGTGTTACTTGGTCTTTTTGTCTAGATTATCTTTGTCTTTCAACCTGAAGATCTTTGTAACTAAGTGTTTTGTGTCTAAGGCCTTATATAAATAAAGCTGACTTGACATTAATGCATTTTCATCTTTCAACAATCACCGCTTTGCATTCGAAGCGGTTCCCCTCCCCTTGTTTTCAAGCATTTTGCCCTTTTCTCCACACTTCACAGTTGTTCCTCATGGTTGTATATTTCTACTTAAACACTCAGAACCCGGCGCAATGTTCTCCAAATTTTATTTCTTTATTTTTTCTAACTTCTAACTAACTGACTTCCAGAGCTTCCTGACAGAGCAGACAGAGATCATACTGGATATTCCGAAATCTGTATTTTTACAAACTGGATGAGTGCCACACTCTCTCTATTGAAAGTCTTTTTTTATTCATCTAGAGCAGTGGTTCTCAACGTGGGGTCCGGAGACCACCAGGGGTCCTTGAGGGGGTTCCAGGGGGTCCATGGAAAATTGGTGAATCGTTAAACTTTAAAACCATTATTTCATTTACAGTTAGTTTCGCTGTTATCTCTCTACCTACAATAGAGACAGTCATGGGATTCTGGACAAAATCATATCTGACAATAAAAATATTCTCAGATTTGGGTCTGAGAGACAAAATCTCATCAAATGGGGGTCTGTGGCTCTAATGTGGACTAAATTAGAGGTCCTGGATATGAAAAAGGTTGAGAATCACTGATCTAGAGAATATTAATCCATTGTATAATTCCAGACTGTTGTTGGACCTTGTTTTCCTCTGTAGCTAAATGTCTGTTTTCACATCGTCACTGTCGGGTGAAAACTGTATTTGTATCTCAACTTTTCTGTATTTGTAGTCAACTTTTCAGGAACGAAGAAGAAAAAGAAGAGTTACAAGGTTTTTTTTCACATGACAGCAGCGATATACATCTTTAATAATTTGTTGTGTCATGTTTAATGTGACCTATGTGAGCAAAACCACCAATAAAACTGACTGTGATTGTTTCAGCAGAGTATTAGTTAGTTTATTGTGACATCACTGATGCTGACTGTTGGATCAAACACTTCCAGAGGATCCACTGTTCACTGCTGAGGGAGTGGGACTCAGGTAAGACTGATGTTTCTCCTAAATGTTTCTCCAACTTTTCAGGAACTAAGAAAAAACAGGTTTTCCTTGTATGCTTCTAGGGTCTGAGGCTGGTGGTGCCGGTTAAGTTAGGACAGTGATTCTCAACCTTTTTCATATCAGCGATCCCTAATTTTGTCCACAATAGGGCCACAGACCCCTATTTGATTGGAGGGTTTTGTTGTTTGGAACCCCCTCAAGGACCCCTGGTGGTCCCCGGACCCCACGTTGAGAACCACTGGGTTAGGATATGTCTTGCTAAAATCCGCTATTGTGTGTCTTGTGCTTTGTTCTGCTGTTTGTCCTATATCACTCTGTTCTACGATTGATTGTTGATCAGTTGGATCTAGTCAGGCTCTCTCTCTGTACATGCGTGTGATAAATATGATAAAGGGCCACAGAAATGAACTTGAACTTGTCAGCAACCCCTTTATCATCATAGAATTTATGATCATTGGATATACAAGTTCTGGTCTCGCGTGATCGTGATCTCGCGAATCCAGCTGCCTCGCGAGGTAAAAATCCACTCCGCTTTATGTGAACAGTGAGAACCAGCCAGTCACAAGAGGTAGACGTGTTTGGAAAAAAAAATGAGCCAAACTCGAAAACGCAGCAGAATTTGGATGCATATTTTTTTTTATTTTATATATCTTTATTTAACAGGGACAATGGACAGTTTGTAACTGTCCCAGAATTAGCTAGAAAGCTAAATTTCATCTGCATATATGTGTCTATCTGATTTGCACTAAAATCTGTTTTGCACAAAAGTCCATTATACTTGTTTTTTTATTGTGCCAATAAAAAGTTTTCTAATATTAAGTGTTGCATGAATTGCATTCAAGGCAAGGCAACTTTATTTACATAACACATTTCATACAGAGGGTAAATTCAAAGTAGTAAATTCACTGACAAAGCAGAGGGACATGGCGTCACCTTGTGTAATGTTTACAATGCAGATCATTGACATTAGGTCTGGCGAGTAATACGAGTAATTTAGAGCTGCTAAACCTAGTCCACACATGCAAAATTAAATTATATTTGTGGGATGTCTAAGTTTGAATCTGATCCAAATCTTACCCTATCATTATCCTAGTGATTATTTAGCAGATAAACCTAGTAACCCCCGCCCTCTAAAAAAAAGAAAAAAGAACAATTAGCCTCTCGGAAAGGAACAGAGCCATAAGATCCGGCTCCCTTCAAAGAGCCGTGATTCCCATCACTCCCGCCCAATCCCATGTCAAAACACAACTTACTGTTTAGGTTATGACAACACCTAGCTAGCAGCTTCCCCTTGCCCTTGGCTAGCAGTGAAGGCTACAGTAGGCCTGAGCAGCTTTTGTAGGCGATGTAAGACGAATTTGAGAATATAGCTGCATCCAAACATTGGTGTACCGAGATTAGCCAATTCCAAAGGGAAAAAAGTCAATTCTCACTTATCACCTCTGCATTGATTTATTAAAAAGAGTCAACGTTTCGGTCACAAGGACCTTTCTCAAGACATATCAGTCATAAAGTGACATAGTGCTTAAATACAGCCCATGATTGCATAATAGTCCACAACTGTGTTGGAGGAGTGTCCATGATCCACACAACAGCTCACTCATTCAAGATTCCCTCAGCTGTCAAAACATACAATATCTATAATCGTACACATTCAAAATCCTTTTGATATTACTAACAAGCAAAACATTTTTTCAGGTTAGTGGTATATATATAAGACATAGCCCAAGTCTACAGTATACAAACCGAGAGTAGCCGCCATTTTCTCCACTTCTTGTAGGTAAGAGGTCTTTTTCTGAGGTGAGTTGTAGGTGTGACAAATACAAGTGGCAGCCAATCACAACACCAGAGCAGTCAGAGTAGTTGGTGTTGACATACTCACGTAAGCCAGGTTTCACTTCCTGTGTGGAGAAGATTTCCCACCAGTGAGCAAACTGACAGCAGAACAGGAGAATCTACAGAGTCTCAGTTAGTGGAGATGAGATGAGACGCTCTGCTGCAGCATCACTTTGTGCTTTAGGCCAGTGGTTCTCAACCTTTTTGGCTTGTGACCCCTTACAACGAAGCAATGTTTACTCGCAACCCCATTTCACAAGCGTTCAAGAGAGAAGAGAGAAAGAATGATTTTCCCTTTTCAGGTCGTTTCATTTGATTCATTATCAGAGGAGGCTGAGAGGCTGAATCCTATTCAGCCTCTCAGCCTTTCACAAGGAAAAAAAGCAAAAGTGACAGAAAAATCAGAAAAAATGGACATGATAATACATTTTCATAGTAGAAATATGCTTTTTTTTCTATCCCATAAATCATCTTGTGACCCCCCCCAGAAATATCTCACGACCCGCCGTGGGGTCCCGAACCCCCAGGTTGAGAACCACTGCTTTAGGCTGAGAAGACGACTGGAGTTTTATATACTGTAAATATCTTGCCTAGTGCAGCTTTAAGTTCTTGGTTGACAAACTGATTACACTTTGACAAAGCAGATGCTGTATATTGTAGAGATATTGAATGATGAAATTTATATCCCCCCCCAAAATGTATATATACATCATTTTGGGATTATGATATTTGATTTGTAGTACTGTGTTCATTAGTATGAACGGCTCTCCCTGGCAGGATGGTGGACCCAGATCAGAGTAAGGGTGAAGTTTGCCCCTCCAGTCTGTCCATCACTGTGATCGGGGCTGCAGACCTGCGGCCGAAGACCCTCAGCGGCGGCACCAACCCGTACGCCGTGCTGCAGCTGGGAGAAACCACACTGAGCACGCCCGTCCTGCAGCAGACCCTGACGCCGCGCTGGAACGCCGTCTTCACGTTCCCCCTGCCGCCGCGGGGAGCCGCCGGGGAGACGGAGACCGACGACCCGCCGCCACTCAGTCTCACCGTCATGCATCAGCGCTCGTTAGTCACGCTGCGGGCGCACAAGTTCCTGGGCGTGGTCAACCTGCAGCTGGATGACATCATCAGGAAGTACAACGGCAAGAAAATGTGAGTGACTTGAGAGAAAACACTGGCTGTGACCGGAATGGATCTCTATTCCCTCATCTGTGTTTCCCTATATAGTGCTGCTCTATCAGTGCACTAATTAGCGGTAAATCACACATGATTAATGAGTGAATTCGGACACTTAATTCATCATCAACCTGCGTCTGCGTTCACCAGTCGCATAAACAAATGTTTCAGCTAACATTTGACAAGTTACCAATATTCCTTCAAAGCCAACCAACTTCACCGATCCAGCTGTGTGGTTTCCTTCACGTTTTGGACTTCTCACTAGCTGACATTAACAAAAAACACGTTACAATAAGCTCTGTACCGTATAACCTGCAGCTAGAGATAAATACCTTCCTGAACAATAGATGTTAATGTTAGCGTTAACGAGCTCAAATTAGCATAACAAAACGTGCATTTATAATTAGTTATGAATTGGCAGTTAAAAGAAAACATCTTTAGAATAGCTTGACGCCTTTTTGGTACCAAAAAAAAGTTTATTTACTTGCATTAGTAAACAAGGTTTGGTGAAGAAGAGGATGCATCATTATAAAACCACAGAAGGGTTACAACTTGGTTGCTTGGTAACGGCCAGGTGACGACAGACTCGCAATGCATTTTGGTACTTTCACCGTTTTAGTGACCGGGCTTGTTCACTACATATTACAGTGCATTGTGGGAAATATGTAGCGCCCTCAAAATCATTCCACAATTCGGACACTAACAAAAAATGTCTGACGTACGTATTAGTGCCCTAAAACACAGATAGCGATCCACTCCGGTCACAGCCTCTCTCTTTTTCTTTGCATTTTTCTTGAGAAGAAGTCGGAATTTCTCTGGAACGCAGCATTAGAGGAAAGTGGTTTGGGGGAATATATCATCGGTGGGCTCCTCCCATCACTTTTACTTGGTTCAATTACAGTATTTGTTCTATTTCTATAACATACTACTACTTAGGAAGTATTCCCTCTGGTGGCATTTATCCCGCACCATCCATATGTTCGTTATTCCTACTTAAGAACTAATTGAGGTGATATGAGGATGACGGCCAACTAGCAACTCTGGGCTACTGACCAACATCCTTCAGTGCCAAAAGTTGCTATATGTATGTTCCTGTGTGCTGAAATATACTTAGATCACAGTGATTCATGAATGTTGATATGGAGGTTTCATTCCAAAACGCTATATATACATCATTAATTAAAGATCAGGATTCAATATCTCTAAATAGTAGATGATTTAATGTGAAAACATTTCATACTTTTGTCAACCAAGGACTAAAAACTGTAATAATTTAGTTTTTGCATTTTTTGCTATCAAGCATTTTGTAAGAGTAGGTGTTTCAAATGGTTTTTAACTTATTTTGGAATGAAACTCTTCTACTGTTTGCATTTATTGTGACTCTCTGGATAGAAGCATTGGCTAAATGCCTAAAACCCAACAGTAATAAACCTCCATACTTGCATACCTATATAACTCAAGAAGAAGAAGAAGAAAGAAACACCATCATCATCTGTTTTGTTTCTTTCAGGTGTTTTGAGCTTCAGTCCAAACCGGGGAAGAAGCATAAGAGCCGCGGGTTTGTTGAGCTGAGCTTCAGCCTGGCCGAAGCTCCGCCAAGGTCGCCAACCCGCGGCGACCTCGCATCCTCCGCGGTCCGTCCCCAAACCGCCGCCGCCGCCGCCTCACCGCTGCTCTGGCCGGGCGCCCAGACGGAAGCGGCAGCGGGCCAAATCCAGGCCGACGCCCACACCGCGACGTCAGGCCGAGCGCAGCCAAACTCCCACCGCCGCCGGCGTCCGCAGCCCACGGCCAACCACATCATCTGGGAGGACGCTGGGCTCTGCCCACCGGCGTCTGTTCAGGTCAGACCTCAGACTCCCACCATGACGGCCAAAACAGAGATCTGAAGGGAGGGGGGGGGGGGGGGGGGTGAAGGAGGAGCGGCCTCCCTCCACTTTGTTGGAACAAATTATCCCATGTGTCGATACGCTGCCGAACAATTGTAGCGCTTTGATCCAAGATGAGACATGAGACATCCAGAGACACCTACTCTTAAAAATAAAAACCATCGGTAGCATGAAATTATGACAAATCATGGCACTTTTCAAAGGATGGCAGGCAGCGAGAGTTTAGAGGAAAGTGGGAGAGAAGGGAAGAAATGTCCATTATTGTGTGTGTGTGTGTGTGTGTGTGTGTGTGTTTGTTTGTGTGTGCGCCACCTTCCAGCACAAATTATTGAATTCACAATATAGAAAATGTGATAAAAAGGCACAATTTACCTGCCTAACACCCCCTCTCGTTAAATCTAATTAAATCTAATGAAATAAACTGATGACACTTCCTCTGCTCTTCACACATTAAACACAGCCAACATTCACTCCCTCTGATCTTTAACTCCAGTCTACCTAAAACAGACCACCGAATTAGTTATTTTTGAATCATAATTAACCTGTAAATAGAAACACAAGGGCCTGCGTGCTTCTAACCGGCTATTTTAGGAAGGATTCGGTCATCCGGGTGTCAGATTTAGTTCATGCGCTCAGTGAAAGTCTCTATAAACAGGAGTGTGAGTCAGGCAGCAGGTGTAGGGTGAAACAGATCGGGCTCTGGGATCTGGTTTTTCGTGGACGCATGAAGTGACTGGACGCTCGTCATTGTGTTTGCAGCCGGGTGTCGGCGAGCGGGAGCCAATCCAGCCATCTTGTGTGGAAAATTTCGGACTGGGCGCGAGCTCGCCATCTGCAGCGCCAGGCCGTCCGCCGCCAGCAGCCAAGCCCGGCCGCCGCCGCCGCAGACCCGCTGCCGGTGAGAGAGAGAAACCATCGATCGCTTTTTATCTATCGGGAGGGGAGGGAGGGAGGGAGGGAGGGAGGAGAGAGAGGAGAGAGAGAGAGAGAGAGAGCTTGATGCAGCAAAACTTCTCAGGCATTTCATATTTGCATTGTTTGACAAGTCATGACTAGAATTTACACTACCAGCCAAAAGTTAATGTTAATGTTTTTCATTCTCTTAGAGCCATTTTGAGCCATTTTATGCTTAAATCCTTGAAATGTGTTTCTTAGACAAATATAAATAGTGAAGTTGATCCTATGTATGAATTTCTTTCCAAAGCCTCCCAGCTAACACATAACGTTCCCATAACATTCCCGGAACGTTCCTTCCAGGTTTCTATTTGGTAACCCTCCCACAACGTTCTAAGAAGGTTGTGAAAATGTTTTTGTACAACATAACATTCCCAAAACGTTCTGATAACCACATAAAATAACGTTTTTTGGGGTAATTCTAATAACGTTCCCCTGAGGTTCCCTGTTGGTAAAATTTTGTGTAACCCTCCTACAATGGCGTCGTAGCCATTTTGAGCTAAAGCCTTCTGCTTAAATCCTTGAAATGTGTTTCTTAGACAAATATAAATAGTGAAGTTGATCCTGTGTATGAATTTCTTTCCAAAGCCTTTGCCTTTCCATCAAGGCAAAGGGCGGCTGCTTTAAAGAATCTGAAATATAAGATAGTTTGATTTGATTTGAACACTTTTGTGGTCACTGCATGAGTCTTTACTATTATTCTAAAATGTGGAAAAAAGTAAAAATGAAGAAAAATGTGTGTGACCAAACGTTTGATGTGTTGTTTAAAGTGTAAATGTTTATTTTAAATATGTTTGGCTGGTGTGATAACTTTTATTATCCACTGTATTCTCTATTTTAATTTAGTCAGCCTCATCGCTGTGCTGTTTCTGCACTGCTCTTCCCACAGATCACCTGTCAATCAAACAGTGTGGGCGGAGCTTGGATTTTCTGTCGCTGCAGTTTGAGTTTCTCTTTTCTTTGTTCAGCCATGGTGGCTATCACTGCTCATGCTAGCTACCCAGTTCTTCTTCTTCTTCTGTTGATTCCAAACAACCCGGAAATGTAAAACCCATCACTTCCTGTGCGGCAGAGGATTTTTCCCAGGAAAGACCAGTAGCACTTTATTTGGATAGTCCAATGTAGGTGACAAAAAGTAGATGTTCAAGTGTCACTTGTATTTGGTACGTCTCCCTGGTCTTAGCCTAGCCCTAACCACAACCCAAAGATTAGCCTGAGCCTAGACACTTAATATCTATAAACTACTTTTCACATAATTATGAGTATCACTTGAAACTCAGCAGACTTTTTAGCGGCACATTACAGTACACTTGATGACTTGAAGTGCGACTGAAACACCTACCAGACACCAGCTGCTAAGAACAGACAATGGAAAAGCTTTTATGAACTGGATATAGCCTGAGTCCCTGTTGTGTGGGAGCAGTCACTGGCACAGAGCAGCATAATGGACAATTAGATGGAAACGTTGCAGATTTATTCCTTTAATGCAGTGATTCTCAACTTTTTTCATAACAAGGACCCCTAATTTAGTCCACATTAGGGCCATGGACCCCCATTTGATGAGATTTTGTCTCTCAGACCCAAATCTGTGAATATCTTTATTGTCGGAATGATTTTGTCCAGAATTCCATGACTGTCTGTATTGTAGGTAGAGAGATAACAGAGAAGCTATGATCAGTCATTCTTCTACATTCTCTCATTGTGTTAACGAATGAGAGAATGTATAAAATAATGCTGAAGTTTAACAATTCATCAATTTGCCCCCTGGAACCCCCTCAAGGCCCCCTTGTGGTCCCCGGAACCCACATTGAGAACCACTGCTTTGATGTAGTCTTCAGTCTTTCACTCCACCCCTCTCTGTTGTTATCTCTCTCTCTCTCTCTCATCCCTCTTCACCTTTACTCCTCTCTCCTCCAGACTCTACACCCCCTCGCCCCGTCTCTACCGAGTCTGCCTGGGAACACGGCGCCACTGTGGGCGACCAGGCGGAGGTTTACCTGCTGGGACGGGACCACATCAGCTCCTCCAGGGTCCCGCCGTTCCTCTTCCGGCACCGCAGCTCCCGTGTCGCTTCCCTCGGCTCGGCGCTGAGGAGGCTTCGCCGCCGCTGGGGCGCCGGGACGGAGCGCGGCGGCCGGGCGGCGAGGGCTCCGGCCGGCGCCATGTTTTCCGGCGAAGGCCTGACCTTCCACTCGCCCGTGGACGGATACCCCGAGATAGGCGAGCGTCCGGCGGGAATCATCGCCAGGCTCTTTCCTTGTCTTGGAGGAGACTAACGGCTGGAAATATGAGCAACAGTAAATCCATCGCGTGTTTGTTGCTCCTCGCTCGCCGATGACAACACGCTTCCTGTGCAAAGACACAAGCACTCGGCATCTCAATTTCCCAATTAAGCCTCTAAAAAACACCTTTTCTCAGCCTGAGTGTGAAGTTTCTCCGTCTCGTTTTTTTTTTCCCCCTCGCTGCCAAACTTCGGAGACTTCAGAGTCTTGCGTGTGATTCACAGTCTTGCTGCAGCGGCGGCGGCGGTTGTGTAGTTTCTTTGAGTTGTTTAGGGAAGAGGAGAGGTAGGGAAGGGAAGGTGACATCGTCTCTACACCTGAGGCGGCGGAGCTGACACCTCCAGCACTCCGGCAGGTGAGAAGGCACAAACAATCCAGCTTCTATAATGAGCAGGGCTCCTGGTCCAAAACATCCAAAGACGACAGAATCTTGGCGTTTTGTGTGATTTTGTTTGTGTTTTGGTATGTGCATATTTCCTCACCTTTAAAGTCCCA
This sequence comes from Centroberyx affinis, assembly GCF_046629955.1. NCBI lineage: Eukaryota > Metazoa > Chordata > Actinopteri > Beryciformes > Berycidae > Centroberyx > Centroberyx affinis. Next base: position 58,032 of record NW_027283638.1, on the reverse strand, counting down.
CTGAAACGGAAGTTAGAGCATCTTTAGCTTCTGTACTGTGACGTATTTCCCAGTGAAACAGAATATTTGAGCGGTGTACAGTTACAAGAGGGATTTAAATCAAATCCTTCGCATTTGATTGGACCGCTAAACAGTGGGCGGGGCTTAGAGTTCAGCGCGATACGGAGCAACAGAGAGGAACGGAGCTACAGAGGACTGTTGGCTCCACACACACCAGGCTGAAGAATGATTGATGGGTGGATGTCATGATATTATTGGTTGAAATTGGTTGGTTCATGCTTACGTAAGCACACGGCATATTTTGTTTTACAGGAAGAAAACATGATTGGATTTTGATATAAGAATACAAAGAAATGGATTTTTTGTATTTTTTTTGGCATATATTGTTAAATAGGTGCACAATATGACCGGGGATGTGATCTAAAAGGGTTAAAAATGCATTTTTCATTTCATCTCGACTTTAAAGGCTGTGTGCGAGACAAATGATCTCAGCCTTTGGCCTTTTTGCAGTCTTCGAGGAGTAAGGATCCAGACAAAACTTTCACTTTTGTTATTGTGTTTTTTAGAGAGGAGGAAGGAGACGGCAGCAGGCTCATATGCATTTTGCTGTTGTCATGTAAAAACCTCTTAATTCTGATGATTTTCATATTTTAACTACATATGAAGGACTAGCCACATGGTTCTCTGTGGGTTGAGAAAATCCTACGACACTTGATGCTTGTGAAACCTTGGAATAATGGAATAATCTATAAAATGCACGGTTGTTTGTAATTAACACGAAAAGGCATGAGGAAGACTTTGGTGTGTCTGGCAACGTGTTTGTCAGTCATAATCCCTCATGTTTATGTTTAATTTTTAAAAATACACATTTGGTAGACGGTTTAGTCTGTGGAAAATGAAATGATTCTTCACTGAATAGATATTTACAGTTTTAATTTTAGTGGTACATCTACATTATAAACTGAAGACTCAGTTACAATGCAAATTAATGACAGGAACATCGCAAAAATGGCACGGTGGTCAAGCTAAACACAAGGCTGTTTATCTGACATTTTGGACAAGGTTTGTGCCAAAAATGCCAAAATTTAGAGTTAAAGCCAAAGTCTTTAACCCTTTGTTGTCAGCCTGTTGGGCGAGGTCCAATACCCACAATCCATTGCAGCCACTAAGAGGAGATGGATATTTTAACAGACGGATGTTTTAATGGTGATGGGACTTGGAAACGGGAGAGAGAGAGAGAGAGATGCTTACCTCATTCACACCTCTGATGAGAGAGCTGAAGAGGTGTATGTGTGTGCGTGTGTGTGTGTGCGTGTGCGTGTGTGTGTGTGTGCTCGTAGAGGTGAGTTTGTACAGAAAGTGGGAAGGTGGGATAATTGATTTGGACAGTTGCCAGAACGGAGGAACATCTGCTGGGCTGACAAAAACACGGCGCCTCCTGATGACATCATATACACACACACCTGAAATCCGTATACGGCAAAATCTCCATATGGATATGAGCATGTTGCATGTGTACGCACACAAAGTAACGGTGATGATACTTCACATTTACACGTTATTCACATCAACCCCCCGTTAAACATCCTAATCAGCAAACAGTGTAAGAGAATTATGCAAACGAAGCCTGTAGTCCATGTGCAAAATTATTATTTTCTAGCACCAAGCAGGCTGAAAACAAGACATGGCTCCAAAACCAGGAGAAGAAACAGAGACAGAATGACAGAGATGTTTTCCAAAATGAGATGTCCAGCATTTGAAAAAAAAACATCAACGCCTTCTTTTATAAAATGATTGCTGGCAGTTCAGTAAAGCACATAATGGGCTACTGTTAAAGTTCTGAGTCATCGTAGGACCTTTGCTAGCAAAACAGTCGTGTTTTGGAGGACGGAATAATCCGTATTCATGAAATAATTACAATATTTATTGATGAATTTCAGGTGACAACATATAGGCTAGTCCCAACATATATAGACGTAGAGTTTTGGAATAAAACCCCTCAATTTATTACTTTTTTCCACTGAATGTTGAATTGATTTGACTCAGTCCACTTTGAAAGCAACAGGCTTTTACTATTGTGTGTGTTTTGTACTATGGAGTGTTTGGCCTTTTAGATATCTTTAATTTTACAAGTCCCAAATAGAATGAAAGAGGAATTCATAAAAAAAAAAATCCTTTAGCTAACTTTGAGGTGGGATTTAATGTCCGTAAGGGGTTGAACCTTATTAACCCCAAAAACTATCAGCTGGTGTACGAGGCCGCCTCCTGCACCAGCTGAAAGCAATTGTTTTTTGATCATGCTGGCCTCTGATTGGTTGATTAGTCCTAAGGTGGCCATTTTGGATGTTATATTTATTGTTGTCTATGCCTCCAAACCTGTAACCCTGACAAAGGCTATAGAGGCTTTGTGTCATCAACCATGTCTGTCGATCTCCATCATGGAGGAACACTGGAGAATTGTGTGTTAGTTAATAAAGTGTAAATTTCTACCAAGCAGCTAGAAGCAGAGAGCAGCTGAGTCAGCTTGTTGTGGTGTGGCTGTAGATCCATTCAGTAACGTTCTCAGTAAAAGTGAATAGTGTGATAAGGTGGATTTGTTTCCAAATGTAGGTTACTGTGACACAGTAAACTGTCTTGTCTTTAGCCCTAGTCTCTACTCCAAAACATAAAGAGTTGTAGCTTGAGAAGAGTCAGCTCAGTTAACCTGAACAAACTGTTAGCTAGCTAACTAGCCAGCAAACACACTGATGTTAATGTGAACATGCTAACGCTAGCTGCTACTAGCTACGTTAGCTAGTGTGCTAATCAAATGTGTTAACAACAAGACAGTGATGGTTAGCTGACCAGATGCTATGGTTAGCTAGCTAACAAGCTGACATTATCTAAACACTAAATCAGTCAGATGGATCAGTGATGAAATGATCAGTTCAGTCAGAAACAGACAGAAATTAACCGTCTGTTCAATTCTGTTGAGACGGACAAGTTGTAGTTCAGAAACAAAAATCATCTGTTTACAGCCACTGTTGCTAAGAGCTCAGGACCTCCAATATGGCCACCAGAAGGTTGGTTACATCACCTTAAAGCCCCTCATTGCAGTTGAAACATGTTTGTTTTTAATATTAAAGCTTTGTCAAATTATCTCCCAAAGTAGCTGAATTTCTTCACTGGTTTGGCCGAGAGCCAGATCATTGGAGAGTTACTTTGAACTGATTAGAGTCGCTCCACTTTGGTAGCAGTCACACTTCTTACAGACTTTAAACGTTGGAGTGTTTGCAGCGAGCAGAAGACTGGCGTTTTGTCTCGCTGTGTTTCTCTGCCACCCACCCGCTCGGCGCAGCGCTGCTTCAGAATCTGTTTCACTCACTAAATTGGCTCCTCAGACACCCTTCCCCTTCTTTCCCATCTCTCATTTAAAAAGTGAGAAATTATAATTATCTGAATTATGCTTTTAATGATGCGTTAATTAGAGTCATGGAGTGAGATTAGCCTATGAATTATTACTTGTGAAATCCTTCCAGATTCATAAGAGCTTCTCATACAGGCAGGACCAGGGAGAGAAAAAAAATGTTGCTGTGCTCGGTGATTAGCGCACCAATAAATAACAGAACAGATTGTGGTGCATATGCTTACGATTACAACTTTTTAAACCGCCGCTTTAAACTCGCACCGACTGTCTTGTACTGGCAAGAGGCTTTTTTACCAACAGCCCAGTCATTTTTAGATTTCCTACACAGGCTTTCCATGCAATTTCCACCCAAAATAACTATTATTATATGGTAGTATGAGTGTACAGATATAGCCGTTGTAGAAGTTTCACCTTTTACTGCATTAACGTTGAACTGCTGATGCACATTGGCTTTATTCCCAAGAGGAACTGTTTGGAAAAGTCATGTTTTGCTCTTTTTAGCTGTCAGAAATGACAAGGAATGGTCTGTAGCCGGTTTATTTAGAGATATTAGGTTTGTCTTGCAGTATACTAATGTGGTTCTACTGTATAACATGCAAGAAACAGTTGTCTACAGGACTAATGCGAGATAACACTGGTGATAATAATGGTATAACATAGTTTGACTGTTCAGAAACAGCAGTGATAGTATAGGGCCGAGCTTTTTTGTATTACTACTTTTAAAAAGTATTGTAAGCGAGCAGATTTTAAAATTTGATCAAAATATTGGAGACCAGGGGAGAACACCGGGAGAGCGGCAGGAAAACCAGGAATCTCTTGGGAAAATCGGGAAAGGTTGGCAAATAAGCAACAGACTAAACACCACTTTCTGAAACTCTGCTAAATCACAAGGAGAGCTTGATTCAGCCTCTCTTGCAAGTGATATTACCACACTTAAGTGTCTGACAGTCTGAGCCAACCTGTCTGAAGTAGTCTGTTCGAGTGTCTGGCAATAAATCAAGCAAACAGCAAGTAATTACTCGAAACTACCCCCAAATATATTTTCGTGGATTTCCCTGCAGAGAGAGAAAGATAAAGAGAGAGAAAGACATCCAAAGCAGTTTACTGGCTCATTGCACTTATGTAAAGCACTAATGCCATTATTACCCTCCTTGTTCCAGTATTGCTCATGAGATTTACATGGAGGAGGAGGAGGAGGAGGAGGAGGAGGAGGAGGAGAGGCAGCACACAATCCTGCAGAGCAGCTTTCACTACTATGGTCAAAAGGTTTTATATGGAGGATTTCTTTGTGGGTACATCAGGGTTAAATTAAGTGTGATAGAGCATCAGGAATCTAGAAATACAACATGACTGTATTACAAACAATATATGAAAATGTTTTAACCTTTTATGTCTCTAGGGAAGGCTGACTGACCCTGCAGTTTTATATGAACCCTTTAAAAGACGTCTAAATGGTTTACAGACAGCTAGGCTAAAGTTGTGCTACACAGGGAGCTGAAGAGGAAGTCTGGGCTGAAGTCTTCCTGTGGTTGACTAGCGGCTAAGTGGCTAACGCGATTTTCCATTGACCACAAAGTATTCTGTCTTCTGCAACTAAACAAAGCAACAAATGATGTTGAGATTCTCCTCTCTCACTACACAGCATGAGCTTTTAGACCATTTGCATGTTTCTGTTATTTTAGGTTGTAGAAACTTCCAGAAAAGACTTTGTAGCGATGGAGAACTCCAACAGAATGAAGCAGCTGATCCTCCAGCAGGCAGCAGACTGTCTCATGGCAGGTTTTCACCTGTTCAGATGCAGTTTGGGACTTCACTAAAGTCTGAGTTCAGGCTCATCATGGAACTGAAGACATTTTGTCACTAGAGCTGTGAAGCTGCAGCTAGCTAGCTAGCTACCAGAGCCTTTGCAGGAGATATAGTGTAGTTTGTAACGTTCATGTTAATAATGGATTTTTGTGAAATTAAGCCAAACGAGGTGTGTTGATGTGTACTGAAACATATTTCAAAATCAAAGCCATTTGCTTTTTAGATACTGACAGAGGGATGATGGAAATTATGTCAACAATGACGTCGACTCTTAAAGGTAAAACTTTAGTAGACGTCTATGTTGTAGCTTAGTACATATGGACTTCTCTGGTGCATAGTTTTGATATTACAGAAAATATTTTTTGTGAGTATAACATTCAAATTTCAATAGTTTGTTTCCCATATGAACTAGGTCACACAAGAAAAACATTTTCTCAAATACTGAAACCAGTAGTTGTAAATTGTTTTTCCTGTTCCAGGAATCACAGATGTATTTCTAACTGTGCTTTTACTTTTTTCGTTTACAAGTTATTGAAAGTGGACAAATGAATATCCACCAAATATCCAATATCACGCTGTGGGTTGCATGTGTAACCCACAGCTGAATGCGGCAAGTTCACGTCCCTTTTCAGGGGGTTGTTGAAAGGCATTCTGGGAAACGTAGGAAATCATTAACTGCAGTAGAAGTAGACGAGGCAGGTTGAGGGAAAGTGGGCTCACCAAAAAAGTTAAATTACAACACTTCATCACAAAATAACTCCTGGAATTGAAAATCGCAGACTGAATATGCCTGACTGAAGCGTTAAAGAGGATCAGAGGGGGAATTTTCCTTTAAAGTGTCATAGCTGAGCGCAGCTGAATGTAATTAGCAGGTTTGGGAGCCATCGTGTCAGCACCGGACTGATCCACAGGGAATCACAATCACTTTATCTGCTGTGTGAAAGTAAAGCTACCAGGCAGATTGCTGTGACTGGATTGCTGACGAACCTGCGACATGCATACGTAACACCTCATCTGGAAAGTCCAGTGTTGATGCTCAACTATCTATCAGGTGACAGAGAGTAGATGTTCAATAAAGTGTCATTTGCCCATTTGCTGCGGGGAGCGTATCTATGTTCCCAAGGTCCTATGTTCCCCAGATTTATATGGCACATAATGGGAACATGACAAAGGGTCCTATGTTCCCCAGTTCTACATATGTGCTCTCCCAAGGTCCTATGTTCCCAGGGTCCTATGTTTAACCCTAACCCTAGCTAACTATATTAAGCGAATACAGAGCTGGGGAACATCTTTTTCAGGTTCCCATTATGTGCTATATAGAGCTGGGGAACATAGGACCTTGGTAACATAGGACCCTTTGTCATGTTCCCATTATGTGCTATATAGAGCTGGGGAACATAGGACCCTGGGAACATAGGAATGACTCCTTTGCGGCGTTTCTACAAATCAAAGATGGCCGACAGACGCCTCGACTTCTTCGCTGGTTCTGTGCTTCCAGGCGGTGCCGCTTCGCCTAATATGCTTCCTAAATCACTTATTTTGATTGATGAAATATAGTCATAAAACACCTGAGGAGACACTAATGGATTTTAACTCGTCTTGTTGTTCTAATGATTTAGTTACATGGATTGAGCGTGTACATACTGTATACATGTATGTATTCCAGGAGATCTCAAAAGCAACTCATTCAGCATTTTTAAGGCTAAGACTAGGCTTAAAACCTTTTAATTCTGCACTGCCTATGCAACTTTTATAGGTTTTAAAACATCTCGCCACAAGGACTATAGTTGAAAACTACACACTACAAACTGAACACTAGCACATTTACAGAAATGTCGATTAATGTGTGTTGTCCTTATAAATAAATAAACAAACAAACAAACTTGACCTATATTCTTTTTCATGCATTTTAATTATTTATTCTCTCTTCTTATAAACTTTTATCGCTTTGTTTTTTTTTTAGAATATATTTATTGCATTTTTCATATACAACACAGAACAAAACAGCTCAGACATGTCATGACAAATAAAATGAGTAGAGTAGTAAGAATAAGAAATAAAAATAAAAAATAGTGGACATTATATCCATCCCCAACCCTCACCACCCCCTACAACAAAGAAAGGCAACATCAGATAAATAAATAAATATATAAACAAATAGCAAGGTTACAGGAAAACTGGTTTGCAGTGAAGAAGGTACAGAGACAGGCTAGGCCGATTAAGGAAACCCTTGTAATATGGAAGCTGACAGCGTAGGTCCAATATATTCTAAGTAAGGGTCCCAAACTTTATAGAAAGCGTCCACTGGGGACTGAAGCATACATGAGATTTATTCATTGGGAATTCACTCCATTATAAGATTGTGCCACGACTTTTTTGTTGGAGCAGCATCCTTGAGCCAAAATAGCAAAATATTCTTCCTAGCGGCAAAAGTCAATAAATTGAATAACCTCCTGTGTTTGATATTTATAATATGACCATCTGGAAGACCAAGTAGGAGGCACATAGGGTCTAACTCTATTGGAACGCTTTGTTTTTTTTAATTGATCTTACTCTATATTTCTTATCTTTTATACCTTGTGTAAAGCAGTTGCCTGAATTGCCTTTGTGTATGAAATGTGACACATAAATGAACTTGCCTTTCCTTGTCGTCTGCCTGTTTCCCCTGGAGTGTTGCTGTGTTCCAGCTGACTGGAGCTTCAGCATTGTGAACATTAACAAGTAAACAAGTGTTTACATGTTGACAGCGATGACTGTAGTTTAACCTACTTGGAATTTCCTCCATCTCTCCCATGCTGCCGGAGCTGCGGGACACAGAGCTAAACAGACCATGCGAGGGGCATTTGGGTAATCCCTGCTTTTAATAACACAGGCCGGAGCGTTTTGAATCGCAGGCGGCCATCTTCGCCCAGCCACTGTGACGGCGGCCTCGGTGTTTAGGGCCTGGCGTTCAGCCCCGGGAGCCCCTGTCCAAACCCCGGGAGGGAAATGAGCCTGCTAATTTGCAGGATGTGGCATCCTCCTCCCCATTTTAAACATGCATGGCTGCAGCTAAACAAGCAGAGAGAGGGGGGGAGGAGGAGGAGGGGGGGAGGAGGAGGAGGAGGAGGGGGGCCTTGGAGAAAAGGCTCGCTTTCACTGTTTGAAAGGACGGAGCCAGGGAACGAGGCCTCCTCTTAACCTGCTTGTACCTTTTAAACAAATTAGCCCAGCTCACTAACTAATAGCTGTGGAGGACCGGGCCGAGGCTTCACACTGACACAGAGCTGAGGCTGCGTTCAACATCACTAAAACACCAGCAGTATAATCAGACTGTCATGGAGTTTAATGTCAGGGATTTGTCAAGCAGTTTGAAGGTTAAAGTGTTTCTGTTTTATCAGGAATATTCATAAGGTGAAGAGTCATCTTTTCGACAGTGGTGGAAAGTAACAAAGTACATTTACTCAAGTACTGTGCTTAAGTACAATTTTGAGATACTTGTACTTTACTTGAGTATTTCCATTTGATGCTACTTTATGCTTCCACTCCACTACATTTCAGAGGGAAATATACTTTCTACTCCACTACATTTATTTGACAGCTGTAGTTACTTTTCAGATGGAGATTTGACACAATGGATAATATAACAAGCTTTTAAAATACAACACATTGTTAAAGATTAAACCAGTGGTTTCCAACTTTTTTGTCTTTTGACGTCTTACAAAAAGCAGTGTGTAGTCGGGTCACATTTCAGATGTCTATGAGTTGTTAACAGCTTCACCAAATAGTGATTTTTCCCTCTAAACCTCACATGGTTTCATTTCAATAAATGTTCAAATGATCCAATATTTCAACAAAAATCAAAGATTAGAGAAAAAGTCCAAAAACTGAAAACAGATTTGTGTATCAGAACTTTGTTTTTTCTTCTTGTTTTTTCTTGGTGACCCTTTGGAGGGGCCCGACCCCTAGGTTGGGAACCACTGGACTAAACTAGCTAACTGTATATAAAGTAGTTCAAACTAGCTCCACCTCCAGCAGCTACAACAGTAACATGCTGCTTACACACTGATGCTTCAGTATTAATAATCTAATGATGTCATATATAATAAAATATCAGTCAGAGGGACCAAACCACTACTTTTACTTTAATACTTTAACTACATTTACTTATGTACTTTTACTTAAGTAGGATTTTTCATGCAGGACTTTTACTTGTAATGGAGTATTTTTACATTGCTGTATTGGTACTTTCACTGAAGTAAAGGATCAGAGTACTGCTTCCACCACTGCTTTTCAAGAAGTAGGTTATCTCCTGTCACCCTCTCCCATATCTCTTCTATCCTCATTCTAATGCACTCTTATCTTAAAGTTATACAAGCCCTTCTAACTCTATCCTCAACTCATTTTCCTTAGTTCTTTTCCTAGTAGCCTACTTCTCTTCTTCATGATCGTTTTTTGGGTTACAGGAATATCGACAGTACTGCAGCTCTGACCCATATACTCCTTACTATTGGTTGTAATGATGTAATTTTTTGCTGAAATGCAGTTAAAACTATTTCTGTCCGAGGTGTGACTGAGTTCACGTCCCTCTGCAGCCCGTCTCAGGTTTCACAACGCTACATGTCTGTCCTTATTTCTCTCTTTGCGAGGTGTGAAACAATCTCTGTATTGCAAGTCACTCCTCCTATCAAACCCCAGTATGGGACTAAGAGCTGCTTTCCTGATATGGTCGGCAGTCAAGTCATATTACAAGATTAGATTGTTTGATTTTGTGTGAAATGTTATCAAACGGGATTTGTCACTGATACTGACTGACAGCAAACGTCTCGTTAATGTGGCAACGTTAGTAGACTATATCTTTATATCATGTTTACCTTTATTATCATGTTTATCTTTATTACCATGTTTACAAACGAGAATTGATTATTGTAATTCACTCTTGTAATTCACTCTTTACCTGCCTAAACAGTAAAGCACGCTCACGCCTTCAAGTCATACAAAATGCTGCAGCTAGACTGTTGACTCGATCAAACAAAAGAGATCACATTTCAGCCTCTTTGCATTGGCTTCCAGTTAACTTCAGGATTGATTTTAAGGTTTTACTCATTACTTTTAAAGCACTACATGGTCTAGCTCCAGCATACATCTGTGAACTTTTATGCCCCATCTACCTGCACGCAACCTCAGATCTCAGAGCAAAGCTTTGCTAACAGTCCCCCGATCTAGACTTAAAACTAAAGGAGGCTGTGCTTTTGCTGTCAGGGCCCCAAAACTCTGGAACTTCCTGTTGAAATTCATCTTGCAACCTCGCTGATTTCTTTTAAATCGCTATTAAAAACTCATTTTTATGAGCTTGCTTTTTTGCATTAACTTTTTTTGCTATTTGACTTTTGTTTTTAGCTTTTTTTGCTGTTTGTGTTTCCTATGTTATGGGGGGTGGAGGGGGTGGATTATTTTGTATTATTTGTGAAGCACTTTGTAACTGTTTTGAAAGGTGCTATATAACTAAACTAAATTATTATTACCTTAACGTTATAGGTTATGGAATCAACTGCTATCAAACTCTTACGGTTAAACTGGTTGTTAATGTTTGTTACGTCCTTTTTGCTATAAAAACAGCTGTGTGTACATAAAATTGATCGATGCTGTGTGCTGATTGGCTGATTGGTGTGTACGGCGGCAGCAGCAGGGACCGAGCCAACAAACATACAAGCTGAAAGGGAACGATAGCATCTAACAGCTAACCAGCTAACGTTATCGTAACAAACGATTTCAAACAGAACTGCAGTCTGTTGGCTACTAAAAGAAATGTTGTGTTTCAAGTTGTCTCAGGTAAAGTTAAGAAACCAAACCCCTATTTTATCCCTGAAATGTCCATAATTCTTTCATTACATAAACATTAATTATCCATCAAAAATAACATAGCTTTAAAAAAGTAAGGTTAGTATCATGGGTTTATAAGGGATTTATTTAATGGAAAGTTCCTGTCTCCCTGAATTTGAGTCAAGATTAAGGGGTGTTTAAGGAGGTTTCCATGGGATCACCTCCATTAATAATTCCATTAATTAATTTGAAGGGGATTTTGCATAAGGGGTGAATTAATGTAAATTAATGAAAATATAAGGTTATTATAAGGGATTGCTGGTTTGTAGAGTAGGCCTATATGAAAGTCTCTATCTCCTACTCTAGTCTGACATGTGGAAGGTGATGTCAGCCTGCCTGGTTCTTTTACTGCAGCAGTTTGGTACAAGGTACAGGTAAGATAGCGGACATCTTGGTTAATGTCCCCTGTACTGTTTAAAGGATAAGGCTGTTTTTTTTTTAATGCATTTCTTACTGTCAACAAATCCTATGAAAATAACAAAATCAGCAATGTCTTGTCCATGTAGCCGGGTCCCAATGCAGCCATGTCCCAGCAGCCATAGAACTCCATTGTATTAAAAGAACGATTAAAAACCCGTCACAGAGCCATGCTGCTTCTCTGCAGCATATTTCATCATCACCATGCACCGGGCCGGACCACTTTTTCCTCAAACAACTTAATAAGCCGGCTGGAAACACTTTGCGATCTCAGGAAAGTAGTTCCGTAGCACAGAAAATAGTCCCCCGGCGTAATGAAGAATTTGTTCCCATCTGAATTTGATTTGGTAATAACTACAACAGCCTGACTTTTCGTGGTAACAGTTAGCGATTTTTAAAATGTAAACTATGTCTTTGTGAGCTGTATTTAAAAGAATAGTTCACCCAAAAATGAAAAATGAGCTCATGCACCCACTTCAGACGGGGTGCAGGCTAACGTGAACGCGGCTTTGAGCTCAGCGGCTACAGTGAAGATCTCTGCTTAAAAAAGGGTGTAAATTACATCTTTTCAAGTCAACTTGGGATCTCGGGGCTTCCGGAGACTTGGATTATGCCTGACGAGCTGTATGGAGCCATTTTATGGGTGTTTTCAGTTGGTTTTTTGTACGTTTTAAGACAGGTCCCCAGCAAATTGCTGCAACGCTGTTGTGCTGTGAAGCTCCAGGACTGTTTTGAGGAAACTTCACCCGACTTTCCATCGGCATGGGGGTGAGTAGATAATGACTGAATTTTCATTTTTGGGTGAACTATTCCTTTAAAGGTTTTTAGCTTACAATTGGAGCCAATGACTTCCAGTTTGACGGCTACAAAGGGAACGTGGGAAGTCAGAAAGTAACGGGAGTAGAGCAAACGCATTGTTGATTTTGTTATTTTCATAGGATTTGTTGACTTTAAGCAATGCATTAAAAAACACCAGCCGTATGCTTTAATGAACACTCTATTCTATTTTATTCTATTCTATTCTGACTGCAGCAGAGTTCAGGTGCAGTGTTTGCCTTTCTTCCACACCTTTATTGGTCGGTTAATTGCAATTCCTAAGATACCATTTTAGTAATTTGTTAAAAGTTAAATATAAGCACTGCAGTTAGGTTGTGTGACTACCGTCATCAAACCCGCTAATTGTTGTAATATTAAATTTTCCTTTGTCTGGAATGTGATTAGCACCCAGCCGGTGCAATGAAATAAAACATTATTGACACGTTTCATTTCAAGTGCAAAAAAAGTGCATATTCGCTGCAGGTTGTGTTTTTTTTTTTTTTTTTTTAATATAACACTTTATTCCTGTGGTCGGCTCAGAATAGAAGGTAACTTATGAAATATAATGAGTTATTGTTCCTCTCTGAGCTTCCCCTCCCGCTGAACGCCACTGCCTACTGACGAAGAAGAAGAAGAAGAAGAAGAAGAGGAAGAGGAGGAAGAAGAAGAGGAAGAGCCCATGTCAGGTGTCAAAGCGGCTCGAGGGCCCGCAGCAACACGACACGACTCCCAGGTAGAAGCGTCAGGCGGTCGCCGGGTTAATTTTGTTGTTTTTCTTTCTTTCCATATACAGGTTTATGCAAATGAGCTGACGTTCACCCCCGCCCCCCAACCCCCCCTCGTTCTAACATTAATTAGCACAGTGCTACCTTGCTCAATATTTGGTAACAGAACCACTGTCGGCGGATGCAGAAATTTGCAGGATTCGACTTTTAATTAGGCGCAGGAGAGCACAGGTGCGCTAACGAGCAGAAACGAGCTCATTTGAATAAAAAATCGTCCCGTTTAGGGGGAAATTTAATTAGCGACGCCGAGGTAAACGGTGACAGGGAGTCTCCAGGATGGAAGCGGGTTCCGACCCGACGCCTTCACCACTTCCTGCGTCTATTTACACTTTGATTGAACCTTTTATTCCAGTTTGTTACACTCAACATAATACAGCTCAAAGTACTGGAAAATGACTGTGTGGTTGGTAATGTGTTTTTATGCCTGTCACAGCATTACACACACACACACACACACACACGCATATGCACACGCACACTACCACAAACTCCCTTTACTAATTTCCTTCTAATTTCATTTTGTCCCTCAGCGCTACTTCTGGAGAGAGATTAGTGCCAGAGTATTTCATCTGCAGATATTTTAATTTGTCACACTCATATTGATCCGCTGAATTAAGAAATTTTATTTTTTATAGGCACAATTTGAAATTGAGTGCAACGGCTTGAAACTGAATGTGATTTATTATTGAATTTAACCAGTAAGTCTGATTTCAAATTCAGTTTTCTCAAGTCAGATTGAGCTCTGTGTCACACACACACACACACAAGTATTGTTGTTTAATGTTATATATATAGGCCTTTATCACAAAGGCCTTTACATACCATCATATACATATCATACACCATACTACATATCATCTATACATACTACATATACTGTATTCTGTTCCATCAGCACACGGCCATCTTGGTAGGAAAATAAAAGGTGATTATAATAAATTAACAGGTGATTATAAGATAATAAAATAAGATAAGATGCACTTCATTGATCCCCTCGGGGATATCCGGGTGTCACAGCAGCGATGTACAGTAGCAGAACAAAGAGAAGGTAATAAAAAAATAATAGAATAAGAATAGTGCAGAAAGGGTAATATACATAAACAATATAACAATATAAATATAAAATGATGAAAAAGTGTCTCAATGTCCAAAGTGTCTGAGTGGTGTTTTCCAGTGTAATAAATTTAAAATGTGAGTCCGGGGATTGTGATTAGTGCAAGTGCTAGTGCAGGTTATGGAAGGAAATGCAAGTGACTTCATGGGAATACTATGAATGGGAATACTAACCCCAACACATCATACATCCTATACATAATTTTACTACAATTTTACTGTCAAGTCGTTTTCATCACTGTGTTTTTATCACTTCATATTCTGTATTTGATTCTCATCTTATCTTCTTTTTCTTCTACTGTTTCTATTTGTTTTGTTTTATACTGTTTTTTATATTCGGCTTTTATTGGTCTATATCGTGTTTTATTCTTTCTGTCTTTTAACAAACTACACAAGCAACCACTAAGCTAAAATTCCTTGTATGTGCAAATATACTTGGCCAATAAAAGGATTCTGGTTCAGATTGTTTGACAGTGTGAACAAACCAAAGCACGTGTCAGGTCTGCAGACAGCATCCTCTCCTCAGAGTTGAGCCGTAATGAGACTCGTCTGTGGTAATTAACGCCGATCTCAGCTCACCTTCGCCGCGCCGGTTCACCTTCAGAGATTACCGTCTTTGAAGCTTCGTTTTCACCCGGCAGCGATGTACAGAAACGACACGTTTGTTTTGTTTTGAGCGATGTGCGGAGAATCAGCAGAGACTGAAACACTGAAGAGGCGAAGTCTGCTGAACCCGAGGCTCGGTCACAGCGCTCTCCACATTTGCATACAGCTGCAATTAGTGTGTGTTGTGAAACAAGTGTTACTGCCCCAAAAAAAAACTTCTCACATACACACACACACCTCCACCTCCACCCACATTCCTTTTACTTCCAATCCACCAGTCGACACTTTTCAACCTCTTAACTTGAGGGGAAAAAAACTTCTTCTCTTTCGCAGTTCAAAATGCCTGAAAGCCAACACAGCCTTAGTGGATTTAGACCAATCAGAGAACAGGTTCCGATTGGTACCATGCTGCGTTCGTGTTCTGGTGGGAAAGTCCGGCATCCAGGTTTTCCAAGTCGGCTGCTAAACGGCGTTGCGTTCAAGTGCTGCTGTTTCGTCGGAGAATCAAACCCCGAAGAAGACGATAAACAAACATGGCCGCCCTGCAGCTTAACAAATTTCATTTAAACAAATTGTAGTTTTGATGGTTGGTCTGGTGAATTACAAACCTGTAGCCTAATAAAGTGTATAGAAGTGTTTTCTTACTACTGACTGACACAAAACTTGTTTTCCCACCATGCTGAGAACTTTTTGAGTTGAGAATTTTCCCCGACTTTCCAACTTCATCATTCAACTTTCAATGGTGTTCCTGTGAAATTTCCAAATAGGACATTTGTTTTACTGATTTATCCAATAACACGTGATTCCAGAAAGCAGGGTTAGACCGAACAGGAAACAGGTCTACTAAGGTGGCCATTTTGACTGAAGTGGCCATTTTGGAAAGTTTACTGTTTCTTTGGAAGAACAGGACGACGTCTCGTTGCTACAACCTGGAAGTGATAACGTGTTTAACTCGTTGGAACACAAACATCCAAATTCGTTTTTAGTTATGAATTTAAAATCGACCATGAACTGCAGCAGATATCGCTCGCTTTTCATAGATCAGGCAGGCTAGCTCTGTTTCTTCTTTCAAATCTCTACTAAAAACGCACTTTTTCAGAATTGCCTTCTCTTGAATCGGTTACTCTTCGTTTTATTTTATCTGTTTCATTGTGTTTTTGTAATCCATACCTCGCTTGTCATGATTACTGTATCAATTCTACTTTTATTTTTGATCTGGTAATTTCTCTTGTTTTTATGTCTTTGTAAAGCGCTTTGTAACTTGTTTTTGAAAAGTGCTATATAAATAAAGCTTACTTACCTACTACTTACTTTCGTAAGTACGGTTGATTGTATTTAAATGTATTTTTATTACCTTGGGCGACACTGGTGATTCGCTGCAGCGTTTGGAGCCTGTGTTCTCCGAAAAAAAAAAAATCCCAAATATCCTCCCTGTAATCACCACTAGGAGGCAGAGGTGAACGGTTCCTCCCAGTCGGCGGCTTGTATTTACAGTAAACCCGATGTGATGTGAACGCAGCATGTGATGTAACTGATGAAGGCTTTCTGCAGAAACACATTGCCTTTTCTCTAACAATTAAGACCTTTTTTTTTTTTTAGAACATCCATCCTTGTGCGAGGAGATTACAAAGTTATGGAGGGAGGTATTGCACACAATATATGATATGCTGGATATAAATCTACCTCTACACCCTAAATTGTTTATACCAGACATATATCCGAATGATCCAATTTTCCAAAACAAAAAGAAAGCGCTTATTAACATATGCTTGCTCCATGCTAAACGCCTCGTTTAGCTTTATCATGGAAAAATGTAAATAGGCCGCAGTTAGGTCAATGGCTCCGGGAGATGTCTTCCTGCCTGTCAATGGAGAAAATCACCTATATTTTGAAGGGTAAAAGGGGGACCTTTGATTCCATATGGGAACCACTCATTCTCTTTATGGAAAATATGGATATGAAGCGCCACAAGGGGCTGAGGAAACGGGAAATGTTTAAGTGATGAGAGGTTGGGCATGAACAGAGAGGAGAATATCCTTTTTCTTTTAATTTTTATTTATTAATTTACTTTTCACCTGTGTATATTTTTTTCTTTTTTTGATTTGTACATTTTATTTAGTTATGTGGCCACAGTAATGTTTTGTCAATTATGCTTTTCAATATTGTCTTGGTGTTTGTCTAATTGTCTTACTATTGTTGAAAATCAATAAATACATTGTTCAAAAAAAAAATCCATCCTCCAAGAGTAGCTGAGTTTGCTCTTCTTCTCTACCTTTTTCTCCTGCAGCTCATGCACCTTGGTTGCCAGGAGAGGTAGCAACAGTTTGTTTATCTCTTTAAAATACTTTCCATTTCTAGGAAACAAAGCCGCCGCCGCCCCTTTCCCCCCCCCAAAAAAAAAAAAGGATAAAAAAAGAACCACAGAATGAGAGCTTTTTTGTCTCGGCGGTTCCTCCTCCAAAACACCAAAGACCCTGAACAAAGCGGCAGGCAGACGGAGCGCAGCCAGCCTCCGCCTGCAGCTACGGCTCACCTGTGCCGACTTGCATCTTCACTGAGGAAATTAATGACAGAGGACGGTCCGATCGGCAGCTTTACCAGAACCGCTCACGTCATCCTGAGCTCGCCGCGGGGGCGACCAGGAAGCCGCTCTGCCCCCGCCACCGCCGCCGCCGCCGCCGCAGCCGGCCTCCTGGCTGCGCGGGCCGGCTGCCAGGAAGGAAGTTGCCCAATCATGTTCGCCGGTGCCGCTCGACGCTGCTTTCATCCGCTCCCACTCTCTCTTATGTTTTACGTTTTTAGGTATTTGGCTGAGGCTTTTATCCAGGAATCCACTTGCAATGTGCTCACTGCAAAAAAAAAAAATCCATCTTAACAAGTCAGTTAGTCTCATATTCAGCCTTCAAATCTTATTTTTCTCAAACCAAGAGAAAAATTCTGCCACTGAGGTGAGATAATGCCAATGCAGTTTCACTTTTTTTTTAATTTTTTATTATATTTTCTTTTTTCTTTATTACTATCATCAGCATCAGTATTGTATATACAGAATATACAAGAATAACAGACATACAAATATACAACGCCAGAGGTTACAAAAAAAGTTTGACGCAAACAAATACAAAATGAAAATGGTGCAGTAAAAATTATATTAAGATGTTAAATTTGGAGCACAAATATAAGGTTTCCACCGCTTTTCTATTGCATGAGGTAGATAATGTTCTAATGCAGGACTCTGCTTCCTTTTTAAAGGTAGAGAAAAAGGGTTTAGTTTTTAACACCTTATATTTATGGATATAAAACTTGGCCAGCAATATGATGAGATTACACAGAAAAAATGCATTTTCCAATTCTTTCCTATAATTTGTAAAACCAAACAATACATCCTTCAAGCAAAGTACAAAAGCATCATAGATAGAGTCCAGTGTAAAACGACAGATGCCTTGCCACAGACTCCGAGTGTGATCACAAGACCAAAACAAATGGAAGACAGTCTCTGGGTGCAGGTTACATCAATATCCTTCTTGAATCTCACCAAAAATGACAATTTACTTTCACTTGTTTCAGGAATTTTCTAGAAATGAGTGTCAGTCTGTTGAAACCAGTCAGAATAATGCAGATCACTGCACTGCTGTCAAGAAAATGACTCTTGATTCTACTAAATTTTTGAAACAAGTTGATTTGCATTTGAAACAAGTGAAATTATCAAACATCACTGGCAGATTTCTTCACTTATTTTAAGAAAATTAAGATTGTAGGACTCAGTAACAGACTAAATGACTTGTTAAGATGGAGATTTTTTTGCAGCGCTTCATTTAGTCTGTCAGTGTCTCTACCATGAGGTGTTATGGTGGAATAAATCAAGCGCCCCTGATCTTTCTGTTGAGACAGTGTATTCAAACCGATGTGTGACGTACTCGGTGTGTTTACATGCACACGGACACGACAGATCGGCTTCAGGCAATGTTTCGATTACAACGTTTACATGGTTCCAAGTGCAAAGATTTCCCGTCACTCCGCTGCTGTTTGCTTTGTAAATACGACGTCCGGGTGAGCGTGTCTGCTGACCTTTGACCTGCACAGGTTGTAAAAGATTAAAGAAATCCAACTGAGGTGTTTACACGCTCCAATCAGTGGAGAGATTGAGCAGAAATATGTGAGAATCAGATAGAGAGGTTTACATGTGAATTTCAACAGTGTCCGTGTCTGTCTTTCTATCGATTTGCAAGATGGAACAAATCAAGCGCTCCTCATTTTTCAAATACTGAAACTATATTTTCACATCTGTCTTTTGCACAGTTGGAGGAGAGTTTATCCAGTTATTCAAATTAATCGTTTAAATTCATATTTGCATTTTAGTGATTTATCTGAGTCTCTTAAAGGACCACAATGGAAATAAGCCTTTGGGCTTTATTGTGTTTTTATCCTTTTGATGATTTCTGTATCTGGGGCATCCCTGGCTAGAGGGGCCACCAGTAGTTCAGAGGTCAGAGCAGCTGGGGGGCGTTTGTTCTGTCTGCCTGGGACTCGCCAACAAGGAGGAGCTTGTCAGTTAGACAGGAGACACGATGGCAGAAAGAAAGGAGAGAGTGAGAGAGGACAGAAAGAGTGAGTGAGAGAGAGAGAGAAAGAGAAAGAAGAGAGAAATAAAGTGAGTGAGATAAAGTGAGAGATAAAAAGAGATTGACAGGCCAGAGAGAGAGATAAAGCGAGCTAGAGAGAGATAGAAAAGTGAGAGAAAAAGCAAGTGAAAGTGAGAGATTGTAAAAGAGAGAAAGAAAGAGGTAGGGGAGAGAGAGAGACAAATGAAAGGGAGAGCAAGAGAGAGACAGAGAGGAGATGGGGAGAGTAGGATGCTGAGAGATTGGAAAAAAGAGAAGGCGAATGAGAGATAAAAGAGATTGAATTAATAGAGAGATAGAGGATAGAGAGAGAGAAAGCAAGGCAGAGGAATAGAGAGAGAGAACACGAGACAGAGATAAAGAAACATGAGAGAGAAAAAGATAAAAGAGATTGAATTGATAATGTACAGTGAGAGAGAGAGAGATAGAGAGAGAGAAAGCAAGGCAGAGAGGAATGTAGAGAGAGAGAACATGGGAGATAAAGAAAGAGAAAGGAGACAGAGAGAGAACAAGAATAGAAAGAGGGAGAGAGGTAGAAATTGAGAGAGAGAGATAAAGAGTGTAGAGAGAGAAAGAAAGGCAGAGGAATGTAGAGATAAAAGAGATAAAAGCAAGAGAAATGGAGAGAGACAGAGAGAGGAGGATAGAAAGAGGGAGAGAGGGTAGAGAGAGAAGGAAAGGCAGAGGAATATAGAGATAAAAAAACGAGAAAGGGAGAGAGATAGAGGAGAGAGAGAGAAAGTGAGGCAGAGAGGAATGTAGAGAGAGAGAACACAAGAAAGAGAAAGAAACGTGAGAGAGAAAAAGAGATAACAGAGATTGAATTGATAGTGTACAGAGAGAGATAAAGAGGGTAGAGAGAGAGAAAGAAAGGCAGAGGAATGTAGAAAGAGAGAACACGAGAAAGAGATAAAAGCAAGAGAAAAAGGGGGAGAGATAGAGGAAGAGAGGGAGAGAGAGACAGAGAGACAAGGATAGAAAGAGAGGGAGAGGTAGAAAGCAAGAGATAAAGAGGTTAGAGAGAGAAAGGCAGAGGAATGGAGAGAGAGAACACGAGAAAGAGATAAAAGCAAGAGAAAGTGAGAGAAAAAGAGATAAAAGAGATTGAATTGATAGTGTACAGAGAGAGAGAGAAAGCAAGGCAGAGAGGAATGTAGAGAGAGAGAACATGAGAAAGATAAAGAAAAGCAAGAGAAAGTGAGAGAGAGAGGGCTGACAATAGAAAGAGGGAGAGAGGTAGAAAGCGAGGGAGACATAAAGAGGGTACAGAGAGAGAAAGAAAGGCAGAGGAGCGTAGAAAGAGAAGA
Organism: Centroberyx affinis; assembly: GCF_046629955.1. Taxonomy (NCBI): domain Eukaryota; kingdom Metazoa; phylum Chordata; class Actinopteri; order Beryciformes; family Berycidae; genus Centroberyx; species Centroberyx affinis. The sequence continues at coordinate 37,295 of NW_027283638.1, read as the reverse complement.
GAAAGATAAAAGCAAGAGAAAGGGAGAGAGATAGAGAGAGAGAGAAAGAGACAGAGAGGAGGATAGAAAGAGAGGGAGAGAGGTAGAAAACGAGAGAGATAAAGAGGTTAGAGAGAGAACATGAGAAAGAGATAAAGAAATGCAAGAGAAAGTGAGAGATAGAGAGGGGACTGACAAGAATAGAAAGAGGGAGAGAGGTAGAAAGAGATAAAAAGAGAGAAAGAAAGGCAGAGGAATGTAGAGATAAAAGAGATAAAGGCAAGAGAAAGGGAGAGATAGAGGAGAGAGAAAGACGGAGAGAGAGGAGGATAGAAAGAGAGGGAGAGAGGTAGAAAGCAAGAAAGAGAGAGGGAAAGCGAGAGAGAGGGAAAGCGAGGCAGAGAGGAATGTAGAGAGAGAGAGAACACGAAAAAGAGATAAAAGCAAGAGAAAGGGAGAGAGATAGAGGAATGAGAGAGAGAGGGAGAGCGAGGCAGAGGAATGCAGAGAGAGAGAGAGAGAGAGATGTAGTTGTAATGTGTGGTATCCTGAGCAGCTCCTGGCTGCAGCCGCTCATCTTAATGAGTCTTAATCCTGAGTAAAACACACACAGTGCTGTCGACCACGAGCCGCCGGCTGTCAGTCAAACCCCAGATCCAGCCAGAGGCACAGGGGCTGATGGGAAATAAAACGAGGAAGACCGATGAGTTTGCTTTTGGAGGCTGTCTTTCACCGAACGGGCCGTGCGTCACACTTGACTCACTACATGACGGCTGGGTGTAGGTCGCTGTTGTCGTGTGAAAACCGCTTTATGGGTTAAAACTTTCAGACATCTTGGTCTTATGAAACCCTTTCAGAATCCCATTGGATAAACTCAAAAACACGTGATGGTCAAGCAGGACTACTTTTCCTAGTAGGCCTAAGGTTTTCCTGACAGTGATGATATGTGGGTAACTGGTGTTGTGGTAAATAAAAATGTGGTTGAGCTATGAGCCTGTCGGTGATCATTATAAGGCAAACACCCACCAATAGAAACAAAAATCAGCCGACTTGCAGAAAAGCATACAGTAAATTTATGATCTGCGGTTGCATCACAGTTTGCTACCATCATGGAGGAACATGGAGAACTGTGTGTTGGTTAATAAAGTGTAAATCTGAGAGAGCAGCTGAGTCAGCTTGTTGTGGTGTGGCTGTAGATCCATTCAGTAACGTTCTCAGTAAAAGTGAATAGTGTGATAAGGTGGATTTGTTTCCAAATGTAGGTTACTGTGACACAGTAAACTGTCTTGTCTACTCCAGTGATTCTCAAACTTTTTCATATCAAGGACCCTAATTTAGTCCACATTAGAGCCATGGACCCCCATTTGATGAGATTTTGTCTCTTGGACCCAAATCTGAGAATATTTTTATTGTTTGATATGATTTTGTCCAGAAATGTATGACTATCTGCATTGTATAGTCATAGAGACAGATAACAGTGAAACTATGATCAAAACAGTCATTCTTCTACATTCTCTAATTGTGTTAACTCCATGGAAATGAAATAATGCTGAAGTTTAACAATTCATCAATTTGCTGGGGACCCCCTGGAACCCCCTCAAGGACCACTGGTGGTCCCCGGACCCCACGTTGAGAACCACTGCTCTACTCCAAAACACTCTGACTTGTAGCTTGAGAAGAGTCAGCTCAGTTAACCTGAACAAACTGTTAGCTAGCTAACTAGCCAGCAAACACACCGATGTTAATGCGAACATGCTAACGCTAGCTGCTACTAGAGACGTTAGCTAGTGTGCTAATCAGATGTGTTAACAACAAGACAGTGATGGTTAGCTGACCAGATACTATGGTTAGCTAGCTAACAAGCTGACATTATGTAGACACTAAATCAATCAGATGGATCAGTGATGAAATGATCAGTTCAGTCAGAAACAGACAGAAATGAACTTCTGTTTAATTCTGTTGAGACACAATCAGCTGTTCACAGAGCTGAGGACCTCCAACATGGCCGCCAGAGGGTGCATTATGTCACCTTAACCTGTAGAGTGATATGTATCATTTACTAAACATACATACCACATACTCTACATGCCTACTGCTGCACTTCACCATGTCTGAAGACAAATTACTGTACATTTCCTTCATTGATTGCTCTTGGCAGTTGGAGTCAGAGTTGAACCCTCGGTGCCCTGCTCTCCTCATTGAGCAACACAGGGACACAGCCATTATTAACCATAAGTGTCTGCGGTGTATTAAGTGTGATTAAGTGTAATTATCATGATTGAGTGTAATTATCTGTGTGTATCAATATAATTCAGCCGTACAGCTTGAAATCATTCAGTTTCCCGGGCGGCGGCGGGCCCAGGCTTGGCGTTTTGAATCCGTTCCCTGATTCCCCGGCTGTTTTCTCCCTGACCTCGTCTCTTCCTGTCGCCTCGGCTTCCCTCGCCGGCGAGACACGGCGTCCCGAAACTCGCCCAGTCAGCCTTTTTTTTTTTTTTTTTTTCACGAGCAGGTGTTAGCAGGGGTCGGGCGCTCGATAGCCGCCGTTGCCATGGCGACTGGAAACCGACGTCCCGCCGTCGCGTCGGGCCGAGTTTGATAAACGGGTGTTTGTATTCCAAACATTCCTGTAATTGGTGTTTTTATGTTTTCTTTCAGACTACTGTTCCCCGGTACGACAGGTTCTGTCACATTGTTCTGCCATCACAGATGACTGTTAGTTGCGTGAGCTAACAGTTGAGGTGTGTGTGTACGTGTGTGTGTGTGTGTGTGTGTGTGTGTAAGAGCACGTGTAAGGGTGTGTGTGTTTGCACATGTGCGTATGCTTGTATACTTGTGTGTGGTTGCGTGAGCGTGTGTGTAAATGTGTCATGCATGCTCTTTTGTGTGTGTGTGTGTGTGTGTGTGTGTGTGTCTGCATGAGTATAAGTGTGTGTGCTCGTGTGTGTGTGTGTGTGTGTGTGTGTGTCATGTACAGACAAATCGTGTTTGTTTTAAGATCAAATTGGTGTGTGGGTGTGCTGATTACAGCGACTGTGGTTCCATTCAAACCTCCAGCGATCCTTTTCACTTTCTACGCTCTCACACTTCAAACGAGTTTCATTCCTAAAAGGGAAATCCAGCGTTTGACAAAACAGACACTTACAAAATGGTTGCTGGCAGCAGAGTATAAAGCACATTATGGGTAACTGTGGAAGATAAGAGGCTTTTTAAGGCGTTCGCTTAGAAAATAGTTTTCAGGGCAAAGATCTTCTGAAATACTGACTTTGGAATTTCAGGGAGCAAGACATTTTCCCAAATTGCTCTTTTCCTGACCTGTGACCTCCTGATCAAATTGAACGCTAAACAAATGCATCGGTACAGACTTGTCCAAACAGGGAATCAAATCAAAATATTTCTGTAGCAGATTTCATACAACAAGCTATAAGCTTCCAAAAGCTCAGAACAAACTAATGAGGGTCGTCCTTAATCTCAGTCCAAGAACACACATTAGCCCAAATCATTTTAAAGAGTTGAATTGGCTCCCTGTTGAAGGTAGAATTCAACAGTTAAAACTTATTATGGTCTATAAGATTTTACAAGGTCTATGTTCAAATTATTTTACCGGGTATTTTCAGTATGTTCGGGACTCTCATGGTCTGAATACGAGGGCCAGTGTATCTAACCTGAAACAACCCAATCTAAAAAGCAAAGTATAGGACAGTTCTAAGTTTGGACTGGTTTCTGAACTTGTGTTTTTTTATTATTTTCATGATTGTATAATATTGATGTTTTTATTAGGTGTTTTAGTGTAAAAATGGGATATTAGCAGCATATACGTCACTCCCTTTTCCTGCCTGCCTCCTAGCCTCGACCTCAAGACCGCAATGTAAATAAGTCATGTGACTTTATTGTGATATCCTGATTAATTTTAGTACTGTATGTACAGTTGTATATTGTATTTTAATTTATTGAATAAAGTCAATCAATCAATCAACAGTGTAACCCAAAGCACTTTATAAACCTGGTTAAAGGGTCATGAAGAAGAAACAACAGAAAAAAGAACACAAACTCAATAAAGGGACACAAGAACAGAAGTAGTGTTTAAAGAGCAAAATTTATAAATATCTTTATCAAAAGTATGGTTAAAAAAAACAACAAAATATAGAACGATAATAGCCATTGATATTATGATTATGAACCATGACAATAAGATTTATATGATTATAGAAGGGCTCAGAACAGAGCTACAAAGTGTTTTTTACAGACAGTTTAACAAAAAGAAATAAAAGCCAATAAGCTAAACAACAGATTAAAGTCTTCTTGCATCGACGTGAAACTCAAATGTTATTTCACTCAGTAATTCACTGTAATTATCGCAATCATTGTTCTGCACATTTCAAGCGCCCCTCTTGTCCAATTCCTCAGCAGTCATTACACTTAATTAGAGTTCTTTGTGTGATTCATAAAACAGAATTGTTTTCCCCTCGCTCCCCGGCCGGTGGCAGCCTATCATCGGGCGGGCCCTGCCTTTCCTCCCCCCCCCCCCCCCCAAGAGCTCCCCGCCAGCCAATCGGCACGGCCCGTCCAGGTGGCGGCGGAGGAAGCGCTCCGGGGGGGGAGGAGGGGGGGGTTACGGGTCGCCTTCGGGGTGCCGATTCAGGATCAGCTCTCCCCCCGGCCGCTCCGTCCCGACCTGAGAGGCGTGAAGCTGATCCTGGAGCGGCTGGAGGCCCGTCTGGAACCCGCTCTTCCAGTCTATAAAGCGGCTAACGAGCAGCTCAGCCCCCGTCATTAGCCTGTCATGGCGGTCGTAAATCAGACCCACCGGCTCTCCTGTCGTGGCGTCGTCACGGCCGCGGCAATTTTTTTTTGTCGAGGCTACAAATCTCGCTGGGCGGTTTCACCCCCGACAGGCCTTTGGCACGCTGGGGGAAATACAGAAATACATTGATCATTCGCGTCTGTATTTTAAGGCAAACCGGGCGTCGTATAATCAGTAATCGCTCGGCGGGACGGTGGAGTTTCCCCCCCGTCCCGCTCCGCTGGAGCCGACAGCGGCGTGAGGGAGGAGCGACGGTTCCATTAACCCATCAATCACTTGACTTTTAATAAACTGATGAGTTCCCCTGGCAGTTATTTAGGTGGAGCAGTCAACGTGTGTCAAATAAATGCCTTAACGATAACCCATCGGTGTGAATCACAACTTTATAGATGTTCCATTCCTGTTTTTATATTGTTAGTGAGGCGCGATGATCCCAACTGCTGCTGCTGCTGCTGCAAGAGGAACTGTTCGAAAAATAAAGTTTCAACCCGGTCTCACGGCAGTTCGTGAAATAGTCACAGTCAAATTTAATCTATTGATTCGTGTACATGAACACGATTTTGCCATTTTTTTCGTGAAATGAACACGACCTAAAAAACGTTCCTCCACCACGAATTTGAAAATGTAAGTTTTGGCAAATAAAACCACTTGTGTTACGGTTATGGTTAGGCAACTAAAACAACTTGGTTAAGGTTAGAGAAATGGTTTGGTCATGGTTAAATAAGAAAAACGTTCGTTAAAAATTTAAATGTGTCTTACGGTTGAAATGTACTTTGTACTGCCCCCCCGACCACAACACCCTGACTGCCCACCGTTTTATTTCAATGTCACACCACTTCCTGAGTCCCGACTGACAGAAAAAAAAAACGTGTTGCAGGCAGGAAAGATACTTCCAATTGAAATACATTAGTTTGAAAGTTGTGCTGAGTGTCATGAAAAAAATGGAAAAATCGTGTCCATGCACACGAATCAATAGATTAAATTTCGTGACTATTTCACGAACTGCCGTGAGACCGGGTTGACAAGTTTTGCTCTCATTTTGACCGTAGGAAGGTAAAAGGAACGGTGAGACTAGTCAGTTGACAGACAGCAGCTTTGTTTTACTGATTTGGCTCTGCTGTGAAACATTCAAGAAAGAGCTGCCTGCAGGGTTAGTAAAGGCGTGAACTAAGACTTCTGCAGCGGCTCTCACTGTGTAGACTGGCTCCATCCAGTAGTTTGTTGTGTTTTTCTTCTTGGTGGATAACCGGCCAATCGCAGACGAGGTGACGTCACCTCCAGATGTTTCCAGCAGCTCCCGTGGAGTTTGATATGAGAAAATGTCTCAGTCCCTCAGAATCAAAGAGCGAGGGCTTCTTTCTAGAGCCGCCATTTTGCACCAAGAGACGTTCAACAATCACACAGGGAGAAATCCATTGTAGAAGAGGAGAGAGACCAGTTTCTCCACCCACAGGAGCAGGAGAGAGACCAGAAGCAGGCTGGGGTTTAAGGATGGGATGCCTCTCACTTTTTTCTTAACTGGAAACTCTCTCACCACCTTCATGCGCTGACTGCAGTAAGGTCAGCCACGCTCTCTGAGGGGTGTTGAAAGGCATTCTGGGAAATGTAGGAAATCACAGACTGAAGTAGACGTGGAAGAAGCAGGCACTTCATCACTAAATAACTTGTGGAATGTGTTGAACTTCACAGACTGAGAATGAGATCTAACAGTGGAAGAAGATCTGAGGGGATTTTTCCTTTAAAGGTTTATGGGAAGTTAGCAGATTAACAGCTGGAACAACGCTCGTTAAAGCCTTCTCTTGTCATGCGAGGGCCCAGTTTGGGTCTCGAGCCACGCTTTAAGAAACCGGATCAGCCGGCCTGAAGCCAGTCAAGATGTTTTGTGGATCCATGAGCTTCAGATGGTAGTGTGTGTGTGTGTGTGTGTGTGTGTGTGTGTGTGAAGGTGAGGAGAGAGTGGAGGAATACAGGATATGTGGAATTCCCCTCCGTCAAGCCCCGACACTGCCAGCATCTGCTGCTGCCCACCCGCTCTTTGTTCTCACACACACACACACACACACACACACACACACACACACACACACACACACACACCATCTTCCAGTATACCACACTCTCACTTTCCCTGCATCAGAGCTACTTTTGATGTGAACACACACTCGATCACGCGTGCGTAGGTATGCAAATACCACACGTAAATGCACATACACACACACACACACACACACACACACACACACACACACACAGACAGAGTGAAGCTACTTAAGGATTTAGTAATGTAATGTCTGGATATTATATATTTATTTGCTTTGTAGTAATAGTTGTAGTAATAATAGTCGTGGTATTAATATTATTATTATTAGTCGTAGTAATAGTGTTACTACTAATAGTGGTGGTGGTAGCTGTAGTAGTGTGAATAGTACTAGTAGTATTGGTGCAGTAGGATCAGTAGTAACAGTAGTAGTAGTACTTATAGTAGTAGTACTACTAGTACTACCTTTGTTTGGTAGAAGACGGGAAAACTACAGCAGAAAATCCTCCTGAAATCAGAATTCACATACAAGACAGTTCAGTCTGAGTTAGTGAACAAAACTAAATCTGTGATGTCATCAACAGCTTCTTTCCTTCTGTCCATGAGTTTTCAGTTTCATGAGTTTTCAGTGTGGGTCATAAATCCTGACTAAACTGTCCAACATCATTATAATAATTGAGAGGGAAAGCAGAGTGGAGCAGGCAGCGCGGGGAACGACAGTTTGATGTTAATTGCTTATATTTGCAGCAATTAACTTGATTTGGTTGATTAGAGGCTCGCTAACGAGAAGCAGGCAGGAAGGCGGGTTTAATTTGTCTTTGCCTTTTGATAAATACTTTCATTAACATTACGCTCTTATTAAAGCTGCTGACCTGTTTTGATTCAGCAGGCACACACACACACACACACACACACACACACACACACAGATTCCACCTACAGAGCTTATTTAATGTAATCACAGAGGTGATGGATAATTGACACTAATTGCAGCACAGTTTCGACAAATTTTAATGAAACACTGGCTGCTGTTTGATTGGAGGGCCATAACTGTAACAAGTAAGTGTAAAACAAACTTCAACTTACTGTCAACTACTAGAATTAAAAATCTAAACTATCAACTTATAGAATGTGCAAGATGAGAGTGGAGCTTCATGACGCTCCCAATCAAACATGGAGGACGGCTCTGAAGGCTAGAAAGCCTCTGTCTCAGGCCAGAGAAGCAGTTTTCTCTTCCAGTACTCAGCATAGTGATACAGAATATTACTATATATTATTATATTCTTCACTGATGTTTCTGTTGATCTGTGCTCTGATCAGCTCACTGCTCTGCATGTCAAACTGTGACTTCACTGCTCAACCCTCTGGACTTCCCTACCTGCCAGCTCAAAGCAGATTCAGGACTTTAAAACGTTTCCTACAACAGTCAGTCCTGGTTCAAACTCGGCCAGAACTGTAATCATGACACCGACTAGTCATTATTTGTGTATTTGAGTTCATGCTAAAAATGTTTTGTGATTTGTTTTGTTTTGTTTTGTTTTATTTGTCTTGTTTTGTTTTATTTGGTAAAAAAAAGTTTTGTGTTTTGTTTGGTTTTGTTTTCTTTGTTTCATGGTTTGTTTTGTTTTGTTTTATTTGTGTGTTGTCATGGATGGTTGCTGCTCTTGTTTTATTACTATATGCACTTGATTGCTTGAACTATCAATGCTATCTTGCTTTATTAATATATGCACTGATTTTAAACTGCAACATGTAATTTTGATGATTGCTTGACCCATCAATGCCCATCAAGGGACTGGTGTTGGAAATTAGTTTCAGCTATATACAGTGTACAGCACATCACACACTGCTTCTGCAACTGTCAATGTTTCTCTGTACTTGTCCCTTACAAATAAACAAATAAACTAAATTACTTAAGTCCATTACAGGCCACCGTCTTCATCTAGCAGGAGTTTTACATGACTTTACTTAAGCACAGTGACGAGAGAAAACACAGAGGCTCATATATATATTGACACACACACACTCACTCACACACACACACACACACACACACACAGCAGCACAACAGACTGGGTGCTGTGTGTCATGTTCAGTCTGAGGAACAGCAGAAACCAGTCAGACTCCGGCGGGAGACGAGTCGACAGTTAACGAACATTAATTACATCCATCCATCAGTCAGCAGAGAGGAGACACACTGAGCATGTCATGTCAGGCAGCTGGGGAGGCAGCAAGAATCTCATTGGTTGAGTTAAACCTCAGTGGGCGGGGCCAAAGAACCACAGTTAGCTAACTGCCAAACTTGAATGGCAAAAAAGGAACACTTGCCAAAACATGAACAAAAACATCAATGGAAATGACTTGTTTTTTTTCATTCATTCATGATGATGAAGCTCAGCAGCTAACTAGCTTACCTAGCTAGCTATAGGCTAGTATGGCTAGTTTGAACTTGAAGCTCAGCTAGCTAACCTAGATCAGTGGTTCTCAACCTTTTTCATATTATGAAATTAGTCCACATTAGGGACACAGACCCCCATTTGATGAGATTTTGTCTCTCTGACCCAAATCTGAGAATATTTTTATTGTCAGATATGATTTTGTCCAGAATCCCATGACTGTCTGTATTGTAGAGAGATAACAGAGAAACTATGATCAAAACAGTCATTCTTCTACATTCTCTAATTGTGTTAACTTCTTGTAAATGAAACAGTGCTGAAGTTTAACAATTCATCCATTTGCTTGGGACCCCCTGGAACCCCCACAAGGACCCCTGGTGGTCCCCGGACCCCAGGTTGAGAACCACTGACCTAGATAACTTAGTGTGACTAGATTGTGTTTTTTCAGTCAGCAGCAGAGCGCTAGGCTTCATAATATTAGCTTCCTCCTCTCTTACCTCTTGTCTTTTTCACTGAGCTTCAGTCTAGTGTTGCTGAGACAGAAAAACTGTGGTTCTGTGGCTCCGCCCACTGAGGTTCAACTCAACCAATCAGATTATTGCTGCCTCCGAGAAATGTTTAATTAAAACTCCAATCTGCCTGAAGATGTGCTGTGGAGTGAATATAAACACTGTCACATTTGCTAAATTTATGTTTTGATAAATGTTGAGTGTTAACAGAAAGGTTCTACACAGCAGAACCCTTCATGGTTCTGTGAAGAACCCTTTCAGAAAGGTTCTCTGTAACTCCATGCTCAAATCCATTCACATCACACTTGTTTGGTGCTATGAAGAACAAAGAATGCATGAAATGTTCCAGTATTAAAATAACTTTTTTAAGAACCGCAGTGGATTCTTTATTCTGCTTTCCCAGTTATTGTTATTGTTGTTTTTAGTTAGTTGAGTTTTACTTTAACGGTAACAACAAATGAAATTAACTAGTGAATATAACAAAACCAGTGCAGCAAATGAAATGAAAAGCAGCATTGCATTATTCACCCATTCGCTTGTAACTCACACTCTGCTAGTTTTGACTTGTTTGAAGATGAGGAAGTAAGAGAATAATATCCAAACGTCTATTTGGATCCCAACTGTCACTGTTATCTCTGCATGGACTTTATAAATAATGTATTAAATCATATCCAGCAACCAATATCTGAAATTTTATCCGATTTGGAGTTCCTTGACATTTGTAAACCCCTGTCCTGCATCATACAGTTGAATAAAATATGTGTGATATACAATAAATGCACAAAATATTCGGAACACCCTTTGTAAATCCTGGTAACACTTTACAATAAGGGTCACTAAGTTAAGGGTTAGTTAATGCTTAATAAACATTAACTAACCCTTAATTAACAGTTAACTAATGTGTAATGTACTAATGGTGTTCATGTTAACTAAGGTATTAATTTATACATTATTTAATAGTTTATAAAGATGACTATTAAATAATGTATAAATTAATTAACATGAACACCATTAGTAAATGATTACCAGACACATTAGTTAACTGTTAATTAAGGGTTAGTTAGTGCTTATTAAGCATTAACTAACCCTTAACTTAGTGACCCTTATTGTAAAGTGTTACCAAAATCCTTTGTTCAACCTGTCTGCTCCTCTTTATCTGCATCTCCCTTTAATAATTCAGGCGGATCCAATAAGTGAAATCAATAATAATCAATAAGAACCATTCATCTGGAGTCACCTATTGATGTGGAAAGCAGGTTGGTCTAATGTTTTCTACACTCAGGGAAATGAAAGATGTGAAATAATTGAGTCAGTACTGGAAGTGAAGGCAGAATCACATGAGGAGAGAGAGAATTCTTGGGGTTTCTGCCGGTCGCTCGGTGTGAAAAGCGAACATGTTGTGCACCTACATGCATCCCACCATCTGTTATTTCATTTGTGCCTCTGAATGTGAATAATGAAAAATTTCCATGGCAACAACAGCGAGGCAGGTAGCAGCAGCTAAAGAGAGAGGAAAAAATCACTATAATATTCCTATAATATTCCCATAGGGACTCATAGGTGTTCAGTTGTGAGTTTATTGTGACCTTATTATACTTTATTTGATCTCTTATGGTATTTCTATGGTATCAGTATAATTTCTGATACCATTTCTTTCTCCCACCCCTAATGAAAAATCACTATAATCACAATAATGTCACAATAATGCCAAAGTCTCATTTTGTTGCTCTATAGTCAATACAGAGTTCTTATAATATTCCTATAATATTCCTAGGGACTGGAGGTGCTCAGTAGTGAGTTTACTGTGACCTTATTATACTTTATGGTATTATATTTCTTATGATATATCAGTATAATACTTCTATAATATTCCTATATGGACTGAAATTTCTATTACAGATTAACTCTTCCTCTTTCTCTTACCCCTAATGAAAAATCACTATAATTACAATAATATTCCCAAAATGTCATTTTGTAGCTCTATAGTCAATACAGTATTCCTATAATATTCCTATAATATTCCTGTAAGGAGTTGTGGTGCTCAGTAGTGAGTTTTTAGTGACTTTATCATTGTTTATGGTATCTTCTATATAGGGTTTTCTGTGGTATAATTATTTGACCGTAGCTGCATGATATTTTAAGTTCATAATATCCTTCTAAAATGTTTTATAGGATTACTAAAGTATTTCTTTTCAGCTGATAATCAATATTGGGTGTTTGGTAGAAAGGGCCTGCAGCAGCTGATAATGTCAGATGATGTAATAACTTGTCAAAATGTCATGAAAACGTCCCTTAAAACGGGTTGAAAATGTAATAAAAGTAATAACATTACATTAACTGGCATCTATTACTTCATATGGGGCGTTGTGTCAATTATGTGCCGAGCTATATTTGGCATTACAGCCCAAACACAACACGATTTCGCCATGATCGCTAATGTTTTAATCAATATTATTATTACATCATCAAATAGAAATGTAATAATGTATGTAAGTTATGGCATGAACAGGTTTTATTCCTTTTTTCCATCCATTTAGAGGAACATTTTTTTTTCCATTTTGACAGCAGATACATTGTCAGCTGCTGCGGGGCTGAAACCTAAAGGTAGGTGATGAGTGTGTGTGTGTGTGTGTGTGTGTGTGTGTGTGTGTGTGTGTGTGTCCGTCCTGTACGGCCTGAGTGCGGATGCGGAGCTGCAGTAAACAGGTTAATGAAGCTAAACTCCGCCCGCCTGCAGCTCGCGGCGCTCTGCTCTTCTCTTCCATCTCTCCTCACAGTTTACGCGCAGACCAGCCGATAATGAGGCGGCCTATTGTAAAAAGGTGAGGAGGAGACGCGGCTCCTCGCGGCTCCTCGCGGCTCCTCGCGGCTCCTCGCGGCTCCTCGCACCTCCCCGGCGGCTCGGGGCCCGCTGCATTAGCAGGTGCAAATCACCAGGCAGAGAGGTGACACCAATTCATTTTCCAACCGGCGGAGGAGGAGAGGATCCCGCCAGACACAAACCAGCAGACAGCCTCTTCTCTTCTTCTACTACCCCCCCCCCCCCCTCCCAAAAAAAAAATCAGAAAAACAAAACATCACATTGACCTTTAACCCCCTCAGGTTCAGGTTCAGGGTTCTTGCTAAAATGTCAGATTATTAGAAATAATTAATATTTTCTATAGGCTAGACTTTATTTTCAAACCTAACTTTGTCTAAATGAGCCTTTCAAAAAGCAGATGATTGAGACCTTTGAGACCTTTCAGTGTCGTTTTCATTGCCTCACCTTACACACGCACACACACACACACACACACACACACACACACACACACACACACACACAGGTGGAAGAAAGGGATTAAAGCATGTTGAATTTTAAATATCAGAACCAACCCAAAAGCAGCCAGAACCGTTTCTTGTCAAATTAATTAGGAAGAATTATGAACTAAAGCTGGAAACTGGATTACAGGGGAGAGACTGAAGTGCTGAATAAATAAATAAAAATAAATAAATCAAAGACTGAATTTGAAGGAACTGACCAGGCCATTATAATATCTGTATTTATGTACTTTATTTTCTTTATACTTGTTATATAAGTCCGTTCGTTCCATCACTGCAGATGCGCTCATCCACATGTTTTTCAGATTAAACTTTGATTTAATTGGTTGTAACATCAACAATTTAACATCAGATTGGATAGAAATTAGAAGAACTAGAGGAAACTGAGGATATGAAACATAACGCGACTGATTCTGGCTAATTCTAATATGATAGTATTATTAGCCTATTATTAGCCTATTTCCCCTGAATTTCCCCAAGGGGATTAATAAAGTGCTATTTTATCTTATCTATTGTAGTTTATTCCTGTTGGGACTTACACTGTGTCTGTGATGCTTTATGGTCAATTTGATCTCCTATGGTATCACTCTAATATTCTTATAGTATTCCTATGATCATTCAATTACAGGAAAGCACATTGAGAAATACAGCTGATAAAGTTAGGCTCATTTAACGGCGGCGGAGGTCGGGAAAGTTGCTCGCTCTCTTTCTGCTTTATTAACATGATGATTGATCAGCAGTGTTGTCAAATAAATCAATAAACTAATGAGATAAATACATAATAGGCCTAACCTATATAAGGCTATTTAATAAAAAAACAAAACGTGTGTGTTTCTTGTCGACCCGCCAAAGATGATTCATATATTATCTAAACTCACACACCCACACAACTTTTATCCCGCATTGTTTCTTCATTTAAATAAGTAGGCTAAGTGTTGTACTTTTCTGTTTTTCTGCACTCTGCATACATTTTTATATTTTAACAGTAAATCTGTTAAAAATAGAAATCTGTCAGTGATCATTCACTTTGAGCTGCATGTTGTGTATGAAAGGTGCTATACAAATAAAGCTTATTATTATTATTATTATTATTATTATTATTATTCTACTGCGAATGTTATTTCTCTCACCGTGGAGAAACATTTGAACATTTGAACAGTTAATTGGCAGCAGAGAGTCGCTCTGTCGTTAATTGAATTTTGATTTCTAGAATTTATTTTTTTCTGCTGTGGTCTCCGTTGATGGACTCAATCAATAAAGTTCAAATTATTTTATTTCACTTTATTTAATCTCGGCTCGTTTACCCGAAATTAGGTTTGAAAATGAAGTCGCATATGTCAAACTGCTCTAGAAAATATTAGTAATTATTTCTAATATTCTGACATTTGAACCTACAGATAAATAATAACTTAATAGCCAACTAATAATCTTGATCGGCTGTTTAACTCCACCGCGCGCTGCAAAGCCTGTTTCTATTTTTAGAAACAATCTGCCTGTTTTCCGAGGCTGGGTCTCAGTTTGACTCACTTTTTCTTTGTGTTATTGAAAAATAAAATGAGAAAATTCTCAAGTTTAACAAAAACTCTCATTTTCCCTCTCTACATATATATATATATATATATATATATATATATATATATATATATATATATATATATATATATTATATTAGTTCTTATTATATAATATTGTCAGGTTATATTTCGTTGAAAGACTTCGGGTCTTCTTCGGGTCCCAAAATCTCCAAATTCATATGAAATCAAATTAAAATTAGTAAATAAAATAAAACTAAATCAAATTAATATATTCTTTCATATCATGTTATAAATTAGGCTACACCAAATTTCTATTCTATTCTATTCTATTCTATCCTGTACAGTCTTCTGCAGCTTCTCTTTGTCTTTCTTTGACCCCAAATCACCAAATTCACTTGCAACAAACTGTGAGGAAAACCATTTTTATTTTCATTTTTCCAAATAAAAACACAGCAGGAAGTACAAAGATCGTCTCTGAAGTGAAGTGTAACGCAGTGCAGTAAATCCTAACCGATGAAAAAATAGATTTCACTAAGAAGTGCTACATAAGAAGATGACTCTTTTCTTTCCAGGAGTGTCTGATGAAAATAAAATTTCACTGAGGTAATTCTAGATTTTTTTTTTTCTCTTGTCGTTCATCCAGAAACTGAATTAGAAAAGAACAGATGAAGGAATAATAAAGTGTGAAAAAGGCAGAACAAACAAACAAACAGACAGAAAAACAGCTGATTAACTCCAAATGAAGGACAAACAGTGAACACATTATATACATATCAGATGCATAGAATACTTTTTTTAAAAATCCATTTACATAAATACCTACATTTTCCAAAAAAAAGCCAAAAACTACCAGCAGAGAGTTCAGACTGAAGCTGAGTGGAGAGAGAGAGAGAGAGAGAGAGAGAGAGAGAGGGAGAGAGAGAGAGAGAGAGAGAGAGAGAGAGAGACTTGTTGTTTATTTAAAGGAAATCTGATTTGGTGTTTCTGACAGGAAAATGTGCATATTCCACATGAACTTCCTCTGCCGCAGTGCCGCTGAGCAACACACACACACACACACACACACACACACACACACACACACACACACACACACACACAGACAGACAGACAGACAGACAGACAGACAGACAGACAGACTGCTGCAGTGCATCAGGAAATTTTGCCCAAAAATGTTCTTTGTCAAACGAATTTCCCCCAATGAAAAATCAGGTAATCCTTTAAATTCCAGGCCATCAATTACATAGTAATAACTGGAAATAACTAACTAATTTCCAAGTAAAATAGGTGTAATAATTCTTTATAACATTAGAATAACTGTTAATTACTGTGGAGTTACTATAGATTATGTTTGTATTATGTGAATATTGTACATTGTCAGTATTGGCATGTCTTTTCTAAAATATATAATGCATTATTGTATGTATTCTGCATTATAAACAAATCAAAACCTAATGAAAGAACATTGATATGCTTTAACAAGTTATTACATCTATGTTACTTGGATATTACTTAGTTATTTACAGTTATTACTGCGTAATTAACAGCCTCTAATTAAAAGAGTTACCAACAATCACTAAAATAATCCTATAATATTCCTATAGTAATTTATAGTGTATCTGTGGTATTCAATAGTGAGTTTATCATATCACCTTATGATACCTGATGGTATTTTCAATCCCTTACTATAATACTCCTATGGGGCTTCAGTGAGTTTGTAGTAACCGTATGGTAACTCCTATAGTATCACTATGATATTCCTATAATATTCATAGGGATTCATGGTGCTCAATAGTGAGTTTATAGTGACTTCATTGTACCTTATGGTACAAGGTTTAAGGTCTATGGTGTTAGAATATTCTTGTAATTTTGCTTTTAATTTCTAAAATGTATTATAGGATTACAACAGTAGTTTTTCATATGGGGGTTAGTGTGTTTACTTCATCAAAGTTCAGCTTCACAAACTCATCATCACACTTTCAGATGTGAGTTTCCTGATGGCAGAAGGTTCATCGTCCACTAATCAGTCCAACCACTCCCAAACCTGGATCTCCAGCCAGGGGCCCCGAGGGTCCCGAGGGGCCCCGAAACCCCTGGAGGGCCCCAAAACCCCCAGAGGGCCCCAAAACACCCGGGTCAGCATGTAGATGAATTTGTAATTCAATTGCAAATTTACATACAATCTCATCTCTCTTTGAAAGTTGTAACTGAGCGAGTTTTAGCCCTGAGGAGTCCTGATGAGATTCACCAGCAGAACTTCAGTCCCCTGGAATAAACTGACTAAACCTCTAGAGACAAAGTGGAGCAGCAACTGATGACTAAAATATTACTATTATTATTATTATTATTTGGTGAATGTGATAAATTATTAGACATAGGTGACCAAACTATGAGCTGAGAGGGAAAACTGGTCCTGATTTTACTGATTTGAGTTCTTTACATTTGGCTTCCACAGGTTTCTGGAGCTTTCTGCTCGATCTTCTCTCAGAATCATAACGACTACAAGATTAAATTTGGACTCACTTCAGCTTCTGTTTTGCCGGTGCCACACCTTGCCATGGTGATTTGACGCCCGGGGGATTTGCCTAACCTATCTGATGTGGTTGGTAATTGACATGTCAGGTTCATACAGTGCAGTGCAGTGTGGGGCTGGACAGTGATGGATGGCAGAGCAGCAGCAGAGTTGCTGTTCCTTGTACAACTTTCCTTGATAACTATCAGAGCAGACTGTGAACGCAACAGGAGGAAACACAAACTGAATTTGGTGAAATGAGCACGAACTCTGAAACACAGATTATGTTGTTGGACAGGAGTAAAGTTCAGATCAGGTTCCTCCAGCAATAACGGATTATGGTCCAACAGCAGGAACTGGACTGGATCTTTTCACCTGTTGGTCACATGACAGGGATTTGCTAACGCTTCAGTTCAGCAGTTGAAACAGTTTGGTTCTAAGTCTGATATTCAGACTGAATGTCCATGTGGTTCCCATGCCATTATTCAGCCTGAGATTTCCTAAAACAAATCTAATCTGCTGAAACGCCAATGACAAACCGTCGCATGAGCGGTTCAAACTTTAGTCCCGCCCACAAAAGGCTCTGATTGGCTCGATTGTTTCTCTGAGAGACAACAAGCCGTTGACGAGGGAAAACAACAGACTCTCTGAATCGCTCCACAAAGGAACGAGATTCAGGAGTCAGGAACCAGGGGCCGGATTCACAAAACCCTCTTAAGAAAAAAAATCTTCTCAAGTGCCATTTTTTTTCTTAACTTTAGTCTTAAGAAAAAAAAAATAGGGGAAAAAATGCTATTCTCAAAAACAGTTCTTATATATTTTCTTAACTTTCTTCTTATGTTTCTTCCAAAGAAAAAACTTTGGAATAAATGGTATTCTTGAAATGTTCTCAAATTTGTTCTTGATTTTTTTCTTAACTTTAAGACGGCCCTTCACCTGTCTTAAAACTCCTACAGTGAAAAGGTAAGCCTCTAATATCATATATTTAAACACATTTTAGACAAGTAGGTTATAGTTCAAAGTCTTCATAGGTTCCCCTACACCTAACATTAAGATGAACATTTATTGTAAAGCTTTATTTGGTGTAGGGCCAGGTAGGCCTCTGTCTCATGTCTGTTGGAAATAAGCTGCAAATTTTACAGTTACCAACAGCAACCAATGTTTAAATCTTTGCTCTAGTTGCCCTAAATTAGTTTTTCCCCAATTGTTTTGTAGATGGAAGCACTTTGGGTTGTCTCCTAGCCTCCTAGCCTTGTCTCCTAGCCTCCTAGCCTTGTCTCCTAGCCTCAATGGCAGTAAGCCTAAAGTTTATTAACCAGAATTAATTCAGGCCCTATTTTGAGAAGTTCTTAAGTTGGAAAATTAAAGAAATTCGTAAGAAATGAGACTGTTACTAAGAAAATATTGAGGAATTGCACTTAAGAGCCTTCTTAAGAACTTCCTCTTATGTCATTTCTTAAGAACTATCTTAAGAACACATTGGTGAATCCGGCCCCAGGCTAGTTAGCTTCAGGTTAGCTTCAGCTTTTGCTCACAATAAATGAAAACGTCTTGTCATGAGTTGGGAGTTGAACCATCCGCCCCCCCCCATCTGACCTCCACACCCCCTTACTTTCCACTGTCAAACTACCTCCTGTTTCATCTCCTGTCTCCTCCAGCTGATCCTCTCCTGCTGGTGAAACACATTTCCACCACTTCTCCTGCGTCTGAAGACATCGTGCCCATTTCACCAAACCTCATGCGGCCGGGCTGCGGCAGGGAAAAACCGTCCATGCGGCAGACGGTCAGAAACTTACTGCAGAACAGTCCTCAGTGTTAGAAAAATCGTCTCTTTTCAGGTCGTCCCACGTTCAGTCACACAAGACCTTTGACCTTTAAGTGTCATGTGAGTGTTTTTTTGCCACTCGGATGCATCAAATCTCCTCATCTCCTCCTCCTCCTCCATCGTGAGTCTTCAGTCCGACCCCAGGAAACAGTTTTCCTGATCCGCTTCGCGCTCGTCATCCGTCCATAAAAGTCGTAACCGTCACTCGCTTCCCTCCGAGTGTTTTCTCAGGTGAGTCACGCTCAGTCAGCACAGGAATATCTATCTCTACTCGTCTACTGGCGTTTGCATGTGCGCTGATGTCTTCAGTGCCATCAATCAGTCTTCGGGAAATTAAGCTGTCAACGTGTTGTGTGTGTGTGTGTGTGTGTGTGTGTGTGTGTGTGTTTCATATGTACTAACCTGCATGCGTGAGTGTATGAGTGTGTGTGTGTGCACCTCTCTTCTCTATGACTCTTCTGGTGTAATAGACTCATAATGTGATAACTTGTCTAAATCTCCTGTATAATAAAATATCCTGCTAAATGGATCAAAAAAAGTAATAAATGTAAGGTGATAAATTGCCGGATAGTGTGTTACGATTGTAAATAGATTTTTTTCCCTGCTAATGTATAAAGGGTATAACTTTTTTTTTTCTTCAATTTTTACAATATCAGTCTGAAGGGGTTTTTACATCAGCCGGTGATTTATTACATTAACAGGATTTATTACATTTTAGAGGGACATTTTATTATTTTATGTGATTCCTACAGGTTATTACATGATGCTGTGTTACGTGTTCAGACGAAGCCTTTTTCACACACGTTTAAAAAACCCATGAAGTGTCATGGAGATCGAGGATAACCATGAGTGACAGCAAAACAAACATGGTTAACT
>NW_027283638.1:0-15000 GCF_046629955.1 Centroberyx affinis | reverse complement strand
CGATAGCTGCTCTGACAACATGTTTCTGGCATGAAAGTAAACTACTGAATATTCTTGATATTATTAGCTACCTTGAGCACAATTCTCAACCTTTTTCATATCAAGAACCCCTAATTTAGTCCACATTAGAGCCACAGACCCCCCCATTTGATGAGATTTTGTCTCTCGGACCCAAATCTGAGAATATTTTTATTGTTTGATATGATTTTGTCCAGAATTCCATGACTATCTGTATTGTAGGTAGAGCGATAACAGAGAAACTATGATCAAAACAAGTTTAACAATTCACCAATTTGCTGGGGACCCCCTGGAACCCCCTCAAGGACCCCTGGTGGTCCCCGGACCCTACGTTGAGAAACACTGCTTTAGAGGATAGTGTAGAGAAAAGCACACGCTCTTGCCTCAAAGCTTACCAAGGAGTGAGCCAGGTGTTTAGGAGCGGTAAAGAAGTCAAATGAATGAACATAAGGAGGCATTTAAAGATTTAAAGAGCGCAAACCTCCACCAACACTCAACAATTCTCCAAGTTGCTCTTACACCCAAACACATCATTCCTATCACTTCAGTTTGAAGTCAAATTGAAGAAAAATGTCTTGACCGTGCAAACATCCTCTGAGGATTTGGAATCGAGTCTCTATCTCCGTTAGTTTTACAGTTACAGCTAAAAAAAAAAAAAATCCCACCAAAATCTAATCAATAGTTCCTTGTCCCAAAGCCGATCTGTCCACCAGATTTCATGGAAATCCATTCATAAGTTTTTGTGAAATCCTGCTGACAGACAGACAGACAAACTAACTAACAAGGGGTGAGAACTTAACCTCCTTTGCAGGTAAAAAAAAAAAAAAAAGGCTCGCACACTGACATACATGCTAAAAACAGACGCAAAAACTTATTGACATGATGGTAAAAAAATAAAAGTGACAACAGTGAATGTTTTTGTCCATGTGCGGTGCTTTTTTCCCCTCGTTCATTTGTCTGAACATTTTAGAGGATGCAATCATCTGTGTGTGTGTATTTTTTTTTTAAGACCAAGCAGTGAACATGAGGTAACAGTTAATTATGAAAATAGAAATGAAGAGTTTTGGAACAAAGCCCTGAAATCCCTTCGTCCCCCTTATCCAAACTGCGATGATTGCAAAAGCTCTAAATTACGGCTGATTAATAACTGCTGATTGCTGTGACTGAACTGATTGATGGATCTCTCTCTGTCTCTCTCTTTGGCCACGGTTGTGAAATGAAATCGTAAATAATCTCAGAGGAGTCACGTCATCGCCCCTGCCGTCGGGGCCCGTATCGCCGTGGCTACCAGATGACAAACAGTGTCAATCATCCTTGGGAAACCGGGTTTGGCTGGAGCCGCGGTGCCGGCGGAGGGGGCGTCTGCCGCTGACTAACCGTCGACTCACTCCCCGTCCCCCCCCCCCCGTCCCTCGCTATTCCAGCAACCTGGACCGCCGCCACGCCTTAAATATAGACTGACGCGAGCGCTTGGCGGAGCTAAGAAGCCCCGTCTTTACCTTAATGTAAACTATTCAGAGGAAGAGCGGGGAGGTGAGGAGGAGTTTGTCTAACAGCCACAAGAAGCAGAGTTTTCCTGCTTTCATCCTCCTTTCATATGAATAAAAAACACAGATTGGTGCCTTAATGTAGCAAGAGTGTGAGTGTGAGAGTGCGTATATTTTTAGCATGAACCCCTAACACTAACCAGTGGTGGAAGAAGTACTGAGATCTTTTACTTCAGTAAAAGTAGCAATACAACAATGTAAAGATACTCCATTACAAGTAAAAGTCCTGCATTCAAAATCTTACTTAAGTAAAAGTACATAAGTATTGGCAGCAAAATGTACTTAGAGTATCAAAGTAAACGTACTCATTATGCAAACTGTCCCCATTTAGAGAGTTATATTTTTCATAAATTATTGGAATATTAATACTGATTTATTGACATACATGTACATGTAAGCAGCATTTTAAAGTTGTCAACGTGAAGCTAATCTTAACAATTTAGCTATACTTTTGGGTAGTCTAATCTATAACAATGCTATTTTATAGTTATTTTATAAAGATGATCAAATGTTTTAAATATAAAATATTGATCTGAAAAGTAACTGGTAACTATAGTTGTGAAATAAATGTAATGGAGTAAAAAGTACAATATTTCCCTCTAAAATGTAGTGGAGTATAAGTACAAAGTAGCATAAAATGGAAATACAGTACAGTACAAGTACAGTATTTGAGTAAATGTACTTAGTTACTTTCCACCACTGACACTAACTGCCAGGGTTTCGGGTTCAACTCCCACTCGGTCCCCCCATACTAAATATAACTCCCTCATAGTAATAAAGAATGAAAAAAAGAAATGAATAATAACTTTCTGCCGATGTTGCTGGACTTCACCTGTTCACCAACACTGGCCAAAAAAAGGACAAAATTTCTTGGACTTTTATATCAAAATGTAAAGTAAACAGCACCTTTCTGTTGGTGTGACTCATCCTGCAGTCGGGGGCGGAGACAAACATTTCATCCAATTAAATTTTGATAACCGTTGGAATTATTGTTGTTTTTTTCTAGCGTGCAGCTCAGTTCAGTTCAGCTGCAGCATGGAGGAAGGAGTGTTTTTGTTTCTGGCTGCTTCACCTGAAACTCTTTTCCCAGACGGGCGACGGAGGCGGAGAATATTCCTCCACAACAGAGAGCAGACTGCTGTCCGCCCACTTCCTCCATATCTCATTAATATTCAAATAAGCCCCTCCCACTGCCGCTTCCCGCCCTAACTTTCTGTTTCATTCGGAAATACGTCAATACGCGGAAGCAAATCACGCTCTCCGTGCCGCTTGGTGGGTTTTTAAGGTGCTTTGGATAAAAGCTTCCAATCCCCCTGCCCACTAACCCCAACGTCTCTTTTTCCCATCATGCATCCTGCCTACCTGTGTTTCGGTCAGGCAGAGTCCGCTCGCCAGCTGTTTCCTCTCGGCTCCGACGACGTAGTGGTTTTTCTCGAAGGCTCGTTCCAGCCGGAGCAGCTGGGAGGGAGAGAACGCCGTCCGGATCCGCTTCGGCTTCCTGGAGAACGGACCGTGGAGGAGGAGATTCTCCGGACTGCTGTCTTCTCCTGGGGGAGGAGGGGGGAGGGGAGTTATTAATAAACTATAATAAACTACTGTATATATTTAATGAGCGGAAATGATGAAGCAGGGATGCAAAACGTGTTATTTGCTACATTGTTTTTACTTCCTGAAACGAGTATCCCACTACTATAATTGGAGAGCAGTTTGTGTGTTTGTCCCCAGAGGAGAGGAGACAAGGGGAGGAGAGGAGGAGAGGAGAGGAGAGGAGAGGAGAGCAGAAGAGGAGAGGAGAGGAGAGGAGACAAGGAGGAGGAGAGGAGACAAGGAGAGGAGAGGATTAGGAGAGGAGACAAGGAGGAGGAGAGGAGAACAGGAGATGAGACAAGGAGAGGAGAGCAGGAGAGGAGAGAGGAGACAAGGAGAGGAGGAGGAGAGGAGACAAGGAGAGGAGAGGAGAGCAGGAGATGAGACAAGGAGAGGAGAGGAGAGAGGAGACAAGGAGAGGAGAGGAGACGAGGAGAGAGGAGAGGAGACAAGGAGAGGAGGAGAATAGGAGAGGAGAGGAGACAAGGAGAGGAGAGAGGAGACGAGATGAGGAGGTTATAAATTCTAGTACAATGAATAAGACAAATCGGTCTATGAGTTTTTAGCGTGTGGTAAACCTAATCTCCTATGGATTATTAATAAACTATATTCAAATCTGATATAATTTGAATATAGTTGAACGTTGAATTTAACTGATAAAAACGTGAGAGAGAAAAGGAGGATGAAAGAGAGAAAGCAGGAGTGAAGAGAGAGAGATAAAACCTCTTTGCCTTACAAGCCCCAAAGTGCCCTGTTTGAATGACATTTCTTATATATTTAATATAAATAAATGCAAAGGGGCCTTTTTGTTGATTTCAGCCCCTGACCCTCTAAATATCCGTGCCCGGCCCTGGGCAGAGGCACTGAGAGAGAGAGAGGAGGGCAGAGGGTTAAAGTTGACTGACAGGTGTAACTGTAATGTACTGAACTGTAGAGAAACTCTTAACACACACACACACACACACACACACTGAGTTATTCACTGTTTTGATGTCTTTAAAACCTTTTCTTTAACCTTAGACCTTTAATCTTAGACAAAAAGCAAATAAGGTACCATCATTGCCGCATTTTAAGTAAATACAAGATTTTAAGTTTTGCAAACTTTATTGATTTTCATTATGTAAATCTTGTGTTTAAATGTTTAAATGGACTTGCTCCTCAGCCTTTCTGTAAATACATCAGGAGACTACAGAGCTGCAGCAGATCCACCAGAGCAGCTTCAAGTGGCAACTGTAAAGTTTCATTCTGCAAAACATCTTTTTGCTCAGACAGATTTTTCTGTGAAAGTCCTGGAACTCACTACCTGATCACTTGAAATCTGCTGCAAACTTCACCACTTTAGAGAGAGTCACCAAATCCTGGTTCATTCAGCAACAAACTTGTACTCATGTCTAGTTTTCTGCAGTTATGTTACTACTAAATGTGTGTTTTATCATATCTTGTTGTACTCAGTTTACCTTTTTTTTCCTCTTTTTTTTTTACCTTGTGCTCTATTGTATCTTGCTGTACTCGGTTTACCTTCTTCTTACCTCACTGTTTTAATCTCTTATTCTCACAAAAGCCCTTCTAGGGACGGGTGTTGCAAATTAGCATCCGCTGTAAACACTATAAGCCTGTTTACACTTGGTTTTAAAATGCGTCTTGGGCGATCGGATCACAGGTGGACAAACGACCACCAAGACGCATTGTGAACCGATCACTCAAACCACTTGCCGAGGTGGTCTGGGACGCATTTGACCACATATCTTTTGTAGTGTAAACGCTAATACGTCCTGATGCGTCCCCGACAAGGACGGAACAGGAAAATACATCATCAATGCAGGACGTGGTGGTTGTTATGGTGACAGCACGCCAACACTCAAAAAAATGGAGAGGAGCACTGATGTACGTTGGTGGAGTGCAAGTGAAACCAGATGCCTAATCTCCATTTGGGCAGAAGATTCAGTCCAAAGAAAACTAGACGACTCCTATCGTAACCGGGCCGTTCACGAGGGTATTGCTAGGAAGATGGAAGAAAATGGCTCCAACCGTAGCTGGCAGCACTATGCCAGCGTAAAATCAAACATTTGAAGCTAGCACACCGTAAAGACAAAGACAATACTGACAGACAATGAAAGACAACTGGAAGACAATGCTGATACTTGCATCGTATAGCTGTTCTCAGTTTGTCTATGTATATTGTATCTGTCCCTATCAAATAAAACATAAATAAATAAATAAATAATAACCATGGAAACCTGTTAATGGGGTTTGTTTGTTGCACACACACACACACACACACACACACACACACACACACACACACACACACACATTGATAGTACTTGAAAAATGTTGATCTCTTACTTGATGCTCCAGAAACGCGTTACCTACCTCATGACAATAAACCACACTGAACTGAACTGAACTGAACTGAACTGAACTGAACTGATCTAAACATAATTGAACTTAATTGAACTGATTTATTATCCTGTCAGCACACTGGTTTATGGAAGAAAGATATCTGTGCCTCTGCTGACAGTGTGCAGACAGCAGAGAGGAACCTGGACTGGTGGTTTTGACTTCAAAAAAAAAACCCAGCAGAATTCTCCTTTAAACAAGTTTTTTCTTTCACTTTTTGAACTTTCACAGCTTTTGCGGCGTTTCCCTCCTTCCTCCTGCTAAACTCTGACTTTCCTTTACGTGTGGCGGCAACGCGGCGTGAACAAAGGAACGCTGTAAACCCCGGACAGTAAAAACATTATTAAAATATTTAAGATATTAAACTTTTAAGATAATAAAATTTTATAGAGTATGAGTATGAGCGGCTGCGGTTTCATAACGCTGCCACGCCTCAAACCAGCACAGCGAGCCGCAGGAATGCTGCTTCTGTTTCTGCGGGGGGGGGGGGGTGATGATGATGATGATGATGATGATGATGATGATGGTGATGACGGTGATGATGTGCGGCGTGCGTCATCTCACGTTCGCATGTCATCGCCGTCTTAGGAATCGGGAGTTTGTTGCGTAACGTGACGACTCGGACCCGGAGACAGACGAGCTTTACTAGTAAGGTGTAATTACACACACACACACACACACACACACACACACACACACACACACACACACACACACACACACACACACACTAAGAGTGACAAAGGTATGCATGCCTACACACACACATACCGTGATGCTGACTAATAAATGCATACACAGACACACACACACATATTTAGAGGGACAAAAGCACACACACACACACACACACGTCAAAAACACACATGCACTGCACACACTCACTCACTCGCACAAACACACACACACACACACACACACACACACACACACACACAGATAAAGACCAACATGCTGTCAGTGTTTCCTCCACAGACAGAAATACATTTGAATGAATGCAAAGACTGAAGGCAAACATTACACAAACAGAGTGTGTGTGTGTGTGTGTGTGTGTGTGTGTGTGTGTGTGTGTGTGTGTGTGCCTGCTCTCTGTACAAGTGTTATTACAGTGTTTCCTCTGGGATGTTTGGTTAATCTGATCAAATACCTCTGTTGTTTTTCTGAAGC
This sequence comes from Centroberyx affinis, assembly GCF_046629955.1. Taxonomy (NCBI): domain Eukaryota; kingdom Metazoa; phylum Chordata; class Actinopteri; order Beryciformes; family Berycidae; genus Centroberyx; species Centroberyx affinis. Next base: position 8,281 of record NW_027283638.1, on the reverse strand, counting down.
AGATATTTGCGATCAGATCTGGTGGCAAACCGCAAAACAAATTAAATCTGAATCAGATTTCATTTGTATCTGTTATTAATGTCTTAAAAACACTCTGCTCTGATTTAAAAAAACTCTCTGATGATGTTAATTAGGTTTAAAATCTAGATCATAGAGTGGCTTATAAACCTGATTATTTTGGTAAATATTGTGATCATGATTATTTGTCTGATTCAGGAAACACATTTATTTTATTGCCCTGTTTGAACTTTTTCAATGCAGCAGCTGGAAAGTCTTGTTTTCACTCTTACTGACTTCCTCTTGTGTCCTTATTTACTAAATTCAGATAATAAATAATTCCTGCTTCATGCCCATCTGGTTTCAAACCAAAGAGTCTCCAGATGAGACCAGGATCCGCTTTTAGGAACTTAATCGTTTTCAGGATTTTGCTCTCTAACGTCGGGCCGATCCGTTTCTTTTCCACAGATTCTCTCTGTAAAGTTTCTCCGCTGCTTCATCTGAACGTTGGTTTTGGTCACATGATGCAGGTTCAGCACTCAGAGGCTGTGATTGGCCAGGAGTACTTGATAAGCACTTGATAAACCACACCTGGAAATATGAAAAACACTTCAATATCGCTGAATTACATGATTGCGGAAACATAAAACTGCGATATATGATTATCTACGATTAATTGTTGAGCCGTATTCTCCATATTTTCCACCTTTCTCCTCGACTCTTCACCTTCTTACTGCTGGTTGAATGTAATATTAATGATCTAGGAAGTGAAGTTTCTTCTTCTGTTTAGATTAACAAATCACCTGCGCTCTGAACTGGACTGTAGACCAAACCAGAAGACCGACCAACACAGATGATCTGGTCTAAACTCAGAAAACAGTTTGTTATTCCTTCTTTCCATTCTCAGCCTTCATCATGAGCACCAAGCAGGATTTTGGCACCAGATTCACACCATCGAGGCCAAACTGATCCATCAGAAAACACACAGAATTATTGATGATAGATTTGTGTGTATTGGTATAAATTCAATAAGAAACTGAGCTGGAAAACCTCCAGTCATCCCAACGCTCCACCAGGCTTTCTCTGGTTTCTCTTTGTTTCGGTCAGACCGTTGTCTCTGTGTTCACGGCTAGTTTCTACAAAACAAACGTAGGAACGCCTCTGATTGGCTGAACGGACGGTGACAAATCTGTCCATCCAGAAAAACTTTCCGTCTGTCCGAATTAAAACCTGAACTTCAACAGTTTCACTTTGTCTGTTTCTCTATAAGAGCGTCAGTTCAATTCCTGCAGTGAATCACTTCTGAGAGATTTGGCCTGATATTCAGACTGAATGGCCATTTTGTTTTCAACTCCATTATTAATTTTTCCCCTGAATCTAGCGAGAGAGATTCAGAGCTGGTGCCGGGAAAAAATAATTTAAAGTTAAATTGCAAAATGTTCTTAGCAGCTGTCTCTCTGCTCCAACAGCAGTAGCTCTGTGTACAGTATCACATCGCACATGAAACATCGTAAGTTGAAAACATGCAAAATCCATTTGCTTGGCAGAGATATCGTTATGGAATTAGGCAAATCCCATCTCATACACATCTGTGATTTCTTTCAGAGCGACACAATAGTGAAATGACCGTTGAGTTTCCGTCTTTGTCCGCATGACTTTCCTCAAAGCCACACACAACATCTGGGCTGCTGCTTCATTTATTGAAATCGCACGTAAACTAGCAAAACATTTTACATAAGCAAATACATCTAGGAATTATTGTCAACCGCTGCTGGGAAGAGCTCCATCCCGCCTGAAAGGAAACGCGACCGCGAACACGCGTACGCAAAGTGGGTCGGCGCCCGGCGGTTGGAAGGCGGCTAGCTCGTGGGTTCGAGGAAGCGTCAGACAATGACGGCGTGTAAAAGCCTGACGCTCGCTCCTCGGCTTTATACGGCATTAGCTAATATCCAGCAATATTCATATGCAAAATATGACTTTAGAGCCGTGACTGATGGAGATTACCGGGCGACTCAGAGACGCTCGGTGCAGGCAGATGGTCGACCAGAGAGTCCGACTTGCAAATGCAACGGTTGACTTCTGTTGCATGTCAAATCATCCAGTATCTGCTGGATGGGGATTGGTTGGGGAAACTGCATTCTTTTTTTTTTGGAGATCTAACTCTTCTTAGATATGAAATCAAACATTATATTACTATTAATTTATAATATTTACTTGTAATTTCAACCAATAGCAATAAAAACTCCTCTGTGTCTCTGTAAACCATCCTCCCCCCCTTTCCCTGGCTAGTTGGTTCTGTCCAAGCAGCAACAAAGATGCTTTAATAAAAGATTGCCACTCTGTGTGGGAAACTGACCCTTCTAATCCACAATGAGTCGCCTTCTCAGTCTTTGTTATCTCAACTACGAAGATCTTTGCAGCGTGTCGAGTCACAGCTCTGCCTATATGTTTCAATTTCACAGTACGATTGTCTTGACCAAAATTATCTCGATATACAATATTATCTTGATAATTATTAATAAGATAAAAACCTTAAAAACAGTATTGTAATATGCTTCAATTACTTAAAAACAAATTTATCACTACTCACTGAGAGAGAGAGAGAGAGAGAGAGAGAGAGAGAGAGAGAGAGGTCTCATGGTTGACAGTAGAAGAGGTGTAGTTTAGTTTAGTTTGAGTTTATTTATATCGGGGACCATGTACAAAACACATTAATCTCAAATAAAGAGAGCAGATGCTTTGTACCAGATTTAGCTGCTAGCTAATTTCCATCTGTAGTCCCTGGGCAGGTGAACAGAAACAATAAAAAACCTATCATCTCCACTGGACCAACAACCTATTGACACACACACACACACACACACGCACACAAATTTCATAGGAGTAAATACAAAGCACAATACAAATATCAAAGTATTACATGCATATATCCAAAGATATAAAAACAGGTCATCAAAATGTCAAATTAATGCTGACAAGACTGGTTACTTAAAATCCATTTTTTTAACTTCACGGGAGAAAATATGGAAGACTGTGAATGTAATGAAAAATGCAAATATAAGAGAGAAAGCTCATGTTTTGTTTTGGCAGAGCTCAGCTCACTCTCTGGCTCTGAACTGTAAAAAGTTGCTCAGGCTTCCCCACTGACATGCTGCTAAACCTGCTTGCTGCTTTGCGGCCGGCAGGCTGTGAAAAGCCTGTTGGATCTTCATCAGTCTGCTGTTAAAGCCGACAGTAAAACACATTACAGCTAATTACACTTGATAACATCCAGGTCAGTTTGTTCTTTCGTTAAACTGTCTGTAAGAAGACGCTGCTGCATTCCAGGCTGAGATCAACTTTTTACACCACAGGGAGGATGGCAGTGTGAAAACCAGCAATAAGTTGTTTTGTTTACGAACGTTAACAGCTTTTACTGTTTATTCAAAGATTAGATTTTACTCCAGTGTTCTTGCCTGGATAAATTAAGGATAAAGAAATGACTCAAGAAGGATAGATCCAGAACCCGCAAGGAGATTAACCGATTAATTTCCTTCGTTTAGAGCTGTCAGCTGTGAAGATCAGTGTCACACCGCCTGTAAAAACTCGATGATGTTGTGCGATGGGAAGCCTGGCAGCAGCAGTGTGTGTGTGTGTGTGTGTGTGTGTGTGTGTGTGTGTGTGTATCTCCGGTATTTAACGCATTACGACTGCATCAACACACTGAGATCATACTAAGCTTCTGGAATAAGCAGATCCACAGCGTGCAGAAGCTTTAAATCAGCACCTGAACCCGTCACGAGTCGTCTTGTAATTTGATAAAAGAGCTCATTAGCCGAAAAAGCCGGTGTGTATTCCTTTACCTTCCACCTGAAAGCTGCTTTCAAAGTGTAAACTGTCAATTTTCCCGAGTCACCGCCGGCTGTAGTTTGGGTCTGAAGGAGCCTTTCTACTGTACTTAACCCCTTTTAACCCTGGGACTCACTCATTGAAGCAGGTAATAGCACAGTGCAGTGTGTTCTGGGCTAATGGCAGGCTGCTGCAGGCTGTCGGCTGCTGCAGAAAACAGTCACTCGGTTACAGTCCTGACAACAACAACATAACAAGGTTGAGTCAATATTTTCTTGCCGGTGCAGATTTTAGATAATGCAACACGGAGAGCTGCAAGGCTGAAGCACAGACACACACTGCAGAAACCACAAGGGGAGAGTAACTAAGTACATTTACTCAAATACTGTACTTAAGTAGCCTAGAGTTCTGAGGTTCTGGCACTTTACTTGAGTATTTCCATTCTGTGAGACTTTCTTTTTTTTATTTTTTTTTATTTTGCACAATAAAACAAAGCAGCAAAAACACAACAACAAAAGAGAAGAAGCAAATTTAGACAAGGTGAGATTTAGAAAACCCCTAGAGGCTTTTATATAGAAGGAATCTCACCTCAATTATACGCATTATAAGCAAATACAAAAGTCATGTAATCCAACAAAAAATAAGCAAACAAGCAACCATAAGATCAAAAAGCAGAACATAAAGTAGGCAGGATAAAACAAGCAAAGACATAAAATAATAAAATATAATGTAATGAGGGTGTGTGGGTGCTTTGGCGTATGTGTGAGTGTGTGTGTGTGTGTGTGTATACGTGAGCGTGTGACTTGTGTTCAGACAACTCCTTACAAAAGAGAGAGAGAGAGAGAGAGAAAGATAGTCAAAGATAGATAGTCAGATATGATCAGATCGGATAGTTAAGTTTGGTTCATTAGAAAGGTCCTGAGCCTATATCTGAAATTCTTGAGAGAAGTAAGTAGACTGAAAAGCAATTTGAATATAACTGTTCCATAGCTGAGCCCCGCTATTCTACTTTTCCTCCACTACATTTAGGAGGGAAATCTTGTACTTTTCCCTCCACTACATTTAGGAGGAAAAAGAGGAAGAAGAGGAAGAAGAAGAAGAGGAGGAGGAGGAGGAGAAGGAGGAGGAGGAGGAAGAGGAGGAGGAGGAGGAGGCGGAGGAGGAGGAGGAGGAGAAGAGGAGGAGGAGGAGCTCATCTCAGGCTCTGCCACAGCTGGAGAATGTAAACAGGACAGGCAGCTGGAGGAAGAGGAGGAAGAGGAGGAGGAGGAGAAGAGGAGGAGGAGGAGGAAGAGGAGGAGAAAAGGAGGAAGAGGAGGAGGAGCTCATCTCAGGCTCTGCCACAGCTGAAGAATGTAAACAGGACCGGCGGCTGAAGGAAGAGGAGGAGGAGGAGGAGGAGGAAGAGGAAGAAGAGGAGGAGGAGGAAGAGGAGGAGGAGCTCATCTCAGGCTCTGCCACAGCTGAAGAATGTAAACAGAACCGGCGGCTGAAGGAAGAGGAGGAGGAAGAGGAAGAGGAAGAAGAGGAGGAGGAGGAGAAGAGGAAGAAGAGGAGGAGGAGGAGGAGAAGAGGAGGAGAAAAGGAGGAAGAGGAGGAGGAGCTCATCTCAGGCTCTGCCACAGCTGAAAAATGTAAACAGGACAGGCAGCTGGAGGAAGAGGAGGAAGAGGAGGAGGAGGAGAAGAGGAGGAGGAGGAGGAGGAGAAGAAAAGGAGGAAGAGGAGGAGCTCATCTCAGGCTCTGCCACAGCTGAAGAATGTAAACAGGACAGGCAGCTGGAGGAAGAGGAGGAAGAGGAGGAGGAGGAGGAGGAAGAGGAGGAGAAAAGGAGGAAGAGGAGGAGCTCATCTCAGGCTCTGCCACAGCTGAAGAATGTAAACAGGACAGGCGGCTGGAGGAAGAGGAGGAAGAGGAGGAAGAGGAGGAGGAGGAAGAGGAGGAGAAAAGGAGGAAGAGGAGGAGAAAAGGAGGAAGAGGAGGAGCTCATCTCAGGCTCTGCCACAGCTGAAGAATGTAAACAGGACAGGCGGCTGGAGGAAGAGGAGGAAGAGGAGGAAGAGGAGGAGGAGGAAGAGGAGGAGAAAAGGAGGAAGAGGAGGAGAAAAGGAGGAAGAGGAGGAGCTCATCTCAGGCTCTGCCACAGCTGCAGAATGTAAACAGGACCGGCGGCTGGTGGATTGAACATTCTGAGGTTCTGGCACTTTACTCGAATATTTCTGTGAGACTTTCTACTTTTCCTCCACTGCATTTACAAGTGGGGGAAATAATAACTTCATACATTTTGAATATATTCCAAAAAAGGCATAACAGTGCTCGTTCTGCTTATTTTGAAAGCACAATGAGCAGTTTTAATCCTGGGAAGTGAAATGAAGCTAAAACAAGCTGCTTCTGCTCCAGATCAGATGCAAACACACAGTCAGTCAGTCAGAAGCTCACTGCTCCTTTCAGCCTCTGCAGGTCTGCTGTGTACTGATATGAGCTGCAGTGTTGGGAGGTTTCATCAAACGCCTCCTTAGAAAAACAGAAAACACCCAGATGTACTGAAGGAGTCTGCTACAGCACTTCAAAGAGGTAAAGTTTTAAAAAGGAAAATATAATCAATATGCCTCACTATAACCTAAAGATGAAGAATGAATAGTAGATATTATGTAATGTGATTGCCAGTGAGAAAATAAAACCAAATGAGTAAAGATTGTGACTTTTCTGTTATTGGAATTTCATACTCGCCCATAAATATCTTGAATTTCCACTCTGCTTTGATAGAAAAGAGCGTTTTCTGTAGATTTTTAGACCAAAACTGCCACACAAATCCATGCTGAACTAAATTTGTAGCACTAGAAAACATGCAAAAACATCAAGGCTGGTGAATACTCTCTATAGCTGCGTTACACCTAAAAAAAAAAAAAATCTACTTTCTGCCACGGTTGCAGATCAGTTTCAGTGTCAGATTTGAACACAGGGAGAGAGACGAGTGCAGAGAGAGAGAGAGACGAACAGAGAGAGAGAGACGAGCAGAGAGAGAGAAGCACAGAGAGAGAGAGAGAGAGAGAAGTGCATATTTCCTGTCGCGGGTCTCGTCATTCACAAACTGCTTCAGCTGCAGTGATGAAAGGCTGAAGGAAGATCAGAGAGCTGAAACAAGAGAGGAACGAAGAGGAAAGCATGTGCAGAGAGGAGGAGGAGGAAGATGAGGAGGGGGAGGGGGAGGAAGAAGAGTAGAAGAGGAAGAGGAGAGAGAAGAGGAGGAGGAAGAAGAAGAGGCGGCGGAAGAGGAGGAGGAAAAGAGAAAGAAGAAGACAAAGAGGAAAGATAAGACAAGGAAAAGAGGAGGAGGATGAGAAGGAAGAGGAGGAGGAGGAAGATGAGGAGGGGGAGGGGGAGGAAGAAGAGTGGAAGAGGAAGAGGACAGAGAAGAGGAGGAGGAAGAACAGGAGGAGGAAGAAGAAGAGGAGGAGGAAAAGACAAAGAAGAAGATGAAGAGGGAAAGATAAAACAAGGAAAAGAGGAGGAAGAGGAGGAGGAATAGGAGGCGGAGGATGAGGAGGAGGAAGAGAATAGGTGGAGGAAAAAGAGGAGGAAGAGGAGGCCATTTATCTGCCGGCTGGAGTCACTAGTTACTTTGCAGAATAAGGTTTTTACACGCAAATCATACAATAAGCTCATAAAATATGTTGCATTGTTAGATTTTAAACTCCCCAACAGTATCTGGAGCAGCTTAGACCGACAACATTAAAATACTTCTGACAGGTTCATGCTTCAATAATTTAACTCTCTGAAAGCATGAGGACTTTTACTTTTATTTTTCCATCATGGTGTCGCTCCTTTCACTCAGAGGATTTGAGGAGTTTGTCTGAGCCGCAGCGAAGCCCCGACTGACCTGAGAGGAGTGAGTCACGTCTCCGTCTCACCGCTCAGGAACACGCCGGAAAGAATTTAAAAAAATATATATATAAACTGAGACAGAGACATAATCCTCTACACTGTCTACACTTTCAGTCATAAACCTTCAAACAGCAAAACAGGCAGACATCTCTGCCTCAGTATCTGTCATAAGATCCTTGTTTTTTTTAATTCTGTCTCCATCACAGAGCTTGTACCAATATTCAAAATCTGTAAATCAGACTATGCTCATGCCGAAAAACTCCAAAATATGACAAATACTCAATGTTTCTCATTCATTCATTTTCCATAGTGTTTCCATAGGCTTATACTGTGTTCAGACCGGACTGAATGAGGGAGAGAGGGAGGAGAGAGAGAGAGAGAGAGAGAGAGAGAGAGAGAGAGAGCAGGACGACTGATCTGATCAATCACTGATCGTTTATTACTGAAGCTGCTGATTTTGGTCGGATATTTCACTCATTCATTTATTCATTCATTCATTCATTCATGCACAAAGCCTCTACCAATATTAAAAATCTGTATTTTACGACTGTATCTTACAAATTATGACAAA
>NW_027283637.1:0-69304 GCF_046629955.1 Centroberyx affinis | reverse complement strand
TAAATGAATACCTTAGTTAACATGAACACCATTAGTAAATTACACATTAGTTAACTGTTAATTAAGAGTTACCCTTAACTTAGTGACCCTTATTGTAAAGTGTTACCAAATATTCTAACTTAAATATTCACACCCAGCAGACACTTTGATGTTGAATAGATGTTGAAAGCTCATGTAAATATAGCACCAAAATGAAAGTTGAGACAATGTCCGTAGTCGTCTGTAGCTTTTGTGAAATGTGGATTTAAATATCTTTCTGATGTCAGTTCAAAACAAAAGTTTCCAAAGCTGTTTTTATATGGGTTTTTACCATGTCATAATACCATATTGTAACAATTTTATGCTTGTTTGGGTTGACTGCGAGCTTGGCAACCTCCTCCGCACATTCCCATCTGTCAAATGCTTGCCGGGTATTTCACTTTTGTTAGCAAATGGATAAGGAGCTACGGCAGCTACAATATCAAGCAGGTTGAATTCATTCACAATCCGTCTGTATTCAGGAGAAGCTTAAATGGTTGAATCACATGTCACCATGTCCAAAGTGGTGATATCCTGTCAGTGACTGTATACACTGTGAGTGCAGCATACTCCATTGGGTTATATTGCAACTGGCAGATACTGTATAACCTAACCCTCTTTATTATCCCATATACTGTGTGTGCATAGGTATGAGTGCATAGAATACACATGCCCACCTGTATTTATAGAAGTAATACATCAACCATTCAGTCAGCTGCCTTTGTATGCATTGTAACCTTATGGAGCATGACCATCCATGCTGTGTGCATGTTGCGTAGAGCCAGATTAGGTCTTCAGATGTGTGTGTGTGTGTGTGTGTGTGTGTGTGTGTGTGTGTGTGAGAGAGAGAGAGATTACAATGCAGCCTAATGAAACAATCTAATTAGGTTCGGTTACTGTGATGGAGGAAAGTGGAGAAGGTGAAATTATGATCTGAAATATGGAGCAGATTGGCAACTTGCCCTGGGCCAGGATAACATGACTGTTAAAGAACCAAACCCTCTCTCTCACTCACACTCCTGCACTCTCTGGTGCACACACACACACACACACACACACCTGCTTGCACATGCACACAATGGCACACACGTGTACTGAGGTTAGACAGATATATGGGGCGGATATTAATTTATTGTAGAATGGATGGATTTTGATCTGAGTATGCAAGTATGCAAGGATATGTATTATTAGTAGTAGTGGTAGTAGTTTGGGTTTCAGTGGAGAGTTTTAGTGTCCCATGATGGTCTAAATGCTGTTTCAGAGGCTTTTCCACCCTGACAAGAATACAATTCTGGGGGGAAACAGTGAATACTTGGTAAAAAAAAAAAAAAAAAAAATCTCGATATTGGCCCCAAAAAACAGATATCGGTCGAACCCTAACACACACACACACACACACACCTGAAGCTGTTTTGTAAAATGATCCCCCGTTACCAAGCGTGAAGAATTTTCTAGGGAGATTCGGGTCTCGGCCTCTTGCCTCGGGGCTCTAGCGGTTAAAGCCAGGCCTGAAAGAAAACCTCAACACCGGGAAGCCTTTGATTCTGGCTTTGATACAGTAAAAGCATCCTGACTTCAAAGATCTGATCACTGATTCAATGATTTTAGATACATAAAAAAAAAAAAAAGGACAACTAGGTTCCCGGGACGCCCTGTGTGTGAGTGCTGAAGTCACTTTAGTTGGTCTTTGTTGCGTAAAGACAGACAACTGGGATTCTCCAGAAGGATCTATCTCCGAGTTGAACCACATGATCATGACTTCACCCAAACACAATAGTGCCATTGTCTAGAGTCAAACTAGAAATATGCGTTTGTATCAACTCAGCTACGCGGGCGGGGAAAAGACTGTCATTCTGGAAGGCTGACAGATACAAGATTCCTTTAGTCGTGTGTGTGTGCAGCGCATTAATGCTTCAAACCTTGCTGGCTGCAGTTTTGGAGGAAAAGACGAAAAACGACAATATATAATATCAGTTATCGTGTCACCATAGCTGTGACATGATGACAGATTCTGAATTGGTTAGATAATATTACAGTAATATTGTTCATGTAAAGTACTTTTTCCCATTTCTCCATCCTCATTGTGATTCCAATGTTATGTCAGACCAATGGCACTGGCATTAAAAACAAATGTCCATATTCACCATGACACATTAAACATGACCAGTTATGTTAATGAAGTTAACATATACCAATAAAGAGGTAACACTTTACAATAAGGGTCACTAAGTTAAGGGGTAGTTAATGCTTAATAAAGGTTAGTTAATGCTTAATATGCTTAACTAACCCTTAATTAACAGTTAACTAATGTGTAATTTACTAATGGTGTTCATGTTAACTAAGGTATTAATTTATACATTATTTAATAGTTTATAAAGATGACTATTAAATCATGTATAAATTAATACCTTAGTTAACATGAACACCATTAGTAAATGATTACCAGACACATTAGTTAACTGCTAATTAAGGGTTAGTTAATGGTTAATAAGAATTAACTAAACCTTAACTTAGTGACCCTTATTGTAAAGTGTTACCTAAAGATAATTAATGCATGAAATAACAAATATTTCTATGTCAACATAACACATGGGTGATATTATTATGAACTCTGTATGGCGTTATAGTAGTTTGAATTGATATTATTCATTTGAATTTGCATATTACAGTTTTTCTCAGTCACTTTGGTACATTTCTCAGATCAGAATTGAAATTCTCAAAAGTACTTGTTCAACCTCCACATCATCTAGTCACTTGTGCACATCATAAAAGCAATTTCTCATTCTTTTGAACAAATTGCAAATGCTTTCGCACATTCATGCAAATGATTATGTACAATTGTTTGCTGTTTCCTACATTATCAATTGCTTATGTCATGTTGATCAAAATGTATTATACTGGTTCTCTGTTGAATAGTCTTACTCCCCAAAACATCTAGGCATTAGTTCATTGCATAAGTCATTACATGCAAAATGGTTGAACCAGTTGTCATAATCTGTCAAGCATATTTTCTAAACATTTCTATTAGACTTTTTTTATAAATGTGTCCTGAATTGATGAATTGCTCTCAGGTGAATCTTGACTTGATTCTCACTAATGAAGGGGAATGTGTGAAGCGCTAGATCAACCAATGATCAACCAGTTCTCTAAAATAGCTCAGAGGTGCATCTCATGAACCTTCAATTGGCAAGTATATATAGACAGAGCACAACACAGTGTTACAAGACAGGAATGTTAGGTATAGAACGACTGCACTGTAATTCCCCATACAGTGCTGCATGTACAGTTCTGCCTAAGGGTGTTTCCTATGTTTACAATTCTAATTTTGTATTTTTTTCCTTTGTGCTATGCAGTGCTGTCTTTTCCTTTCTGTATCGCAATGACATGGTCTGTCAACAAATTACAGTACAAAGAGTAAAAGCGTAAATGTGAATCTTGTCCAGTCTCTTGCAATCAATCTCCCACATACAGTAAGGTGTAACTTACAATTTACAATAATTGTCTTCAAAACTTTAGCCATAGTTTACATCAGAACATCCCTCCAGAGTACACTGTTATATTGACAACATGACTAAGCAATTTGACTGTCTTATCCGTACACAATGACACAAGGACTTGTCATTCTGATGGCACTGACATGTTCATTGACACAGATATTTACTTTTGAGAGATGAACTAAGGATTTTGAGCAAGAGACTGGCTTTTGCAGGTAATCCATGGTGTTTTGCTATTTGTACGAATTGTTTTGAGAAATGCACTTACTGTTTTGCAAATGTCGAGGATGATTCGAGAAATGTACCAAAGTGACTGAGAAAAACTGTAATTAGGATTTTTAATTTTTTTCATTAATATGCACATTTTTGAATCAAGGTGCTCCAAAATCTAATCAGATCTTCTCTATAGGGGGAACCTGCAGTGAGAGTATGAAGTTTCTGTCTTGTGTTGTTCTTGAGTTATTCACAAGAATGTGTCTACAGACAGTCAGACAGACAGACGGACGGATGGACGGACAGACAGACGGACGGATGGACGGACAAACAGATAGACAGACGGACGGATGGACGGACAGACGGACGGACGGACGGATGGACGGACAGACAGATAGACGGACGGACGGACGGACAAACAGATAGACAGACAGACGGACGGATGGACGGACAGACGGATGGACGGACAAACAGATGGACGGACGGATAGACAGACAGACAGACAGCAAAGGAGAAAAGGCTGGCAAACCCAGCCTCTTCCTAATTGAACATAGCTAATAAAAAATGTCACTATAAATGGGAAGAATAAGAAAAAGCACACCATGAAGTCCAAGTGTGTTGACTGGAAGACATCAATTCACAGTGAATGGAAGACCAGCTTTGCAGACACAAAGGACACAAAGTGGCGTTACATGTATATTGAAATATATTGTGGTTCATACCTAGCACTGCAGTGAAATAAAACTCAGTTTGATAAAAAAAAATCCTTCTATGAGTCCACAACCTCAATCCCCACCAGTGGAGCAGCTCTAGTCCCTAACATCACAAATTAGAGCTCTGTTGCTCTTGTTGCCAAATACTGATCGAACTATTGAAAATCTTAAGAATGAAATTTGGTGCATTCTGTGGATTTGGGTTCATTTTTTGTTTAAGATTCAGCGGTGTAGAGATTGAGGGGGTTCTAGACAGATTGAAGGCCTGCAGTTTCTTGCTAAATGCTTCCACCTTGTGGTGAACTCTATATAAAAAAAATATCCCCTTCCAAGAGAGGTGAGACAAATATTTGTTTTGTTATTTCTATAAGTTGTGTTATGGATTATTATTATTGTTCTTCTTCTTCTTATTATATTATTGCTTTGGTGAAATAAGTTTTACAATAGAAACATTAGACTTTCTCTCTGTCTTCTTTTACTTTGTCTTTGTACAAAGGGGTGTACAAAGGGGTAATTCATGTGTTAACTGTAGTCACTGCTTTTCTTATGAAAATGTATTGCTTTGGTGGAAATATTTTTTAAAGTTTTACTCTGGAAAACAATTGCTTATACTCTCTTTACACCAGCTTTTAACATTTTCCATTTGATGTTCCTCTACAGAGAAGGAGACTATGAGCAGACCCCAGCAGCCGTCCCACCCAGCAGTGTTGAACCTGGGAGGGGAAGAGGTAGGCACGACCGGAGATCCACTCCTCCCCCACCGAGGGCTACACAGAGAGAGAGGCGTCGTCGGACCAGGTCGTCACCAGTTAAGACCTAGGTCAAGACCTCCAACAGCACAGCCGGACCACAGCTCACAGCCCTGGTGAACAGAAAGCGACCCGGATATCGCCCCCACAAACATAGGTTCCAGCCACGCAGAACTCCTGGGGTCCAGGTGGACAGAACCACACCACAATCCCCACTGGACCTTTTCAAGTTGTATTTCTCCTTGGGCACAATGCAGACACTCTGCACTCTGCAGCAAACAATCTGGCAAAGGGAAAGAAATACAAATATATAAATATATAACCTTTATTTAACTAGGAAGTCACATTGAGATTAAAACCTCTTTTACAAGTGAGACCTAGCCAAGGCAGGGTCAAATAGCAGCATCAAACACACAACAGGACAACAACATCAAATCACAACAGCAACAATAGATATGACAAGAATACATTACATAATGCAGTGCATAAACAAAAACAAGGCAGTAATATTTAGTCATGTGTTTGTTAGTTGAAGCAACTGCAGCTAACAGTTAGGGCTGCAGCTAACGATTATTTTCATTGTCGATTAATCTGTCTTTTATTTTCTCGATTAATCGATTAGTTGTTTGGTCTATAAAATGTCAGAAAATGGTGAATGTTGATCAGTGTTTCCCAAAGCCCAAGATGACGTCCTCAAATGTCTTGTTTTGTCCACGACCCAAAGATATTCAGTTTACTGTCATAGAGGAGTAAAGAAACCAGAAAATATTCAAGCATTTAAGAAGCTGGAATCAGAGAATTTTGACTTATTTTTCTTAAAAAATTACTCAAACCGATTAATCGATTATCAAAATAGTTGGCGATTAATTTAATAGTTGACAACTAATCGATTGATCGTTGCAGCTCTACTTCCTTCACTTTTTGGACTTTGCCACTGCTAATGCCTACATCCTCCACTGTGAAATCTGCAAGACAAAACAAGCACAATCTTGATCTTTTTTTCAAATGTACCTTTATATGTTCATTATTATACCTTTTGAAATTCATGTTTCTGCATTCAAAACAATTTGATGCACATTGTTTTGTTTTCTCATTTTAAAAAATCCTAATTTCCTAAAAAACTATTTTCTATTTTTTGTGTGTGTTTGGGTCCTGTGTGTTGAGACAGTATCTCAGAGTATGGTCATATAGGTGAGGTTGTGCTGAGAAAAATGATACCAGGCATTGGTATGGTAAACATTTTTAAGGTGGTATGTAAAGGCAAAATGGCAAGTATAGTAAAGTAGTGTGTAGCCTCAGACCTCAGAGGGTTTTAATATAATGATTCATGATGCATTCCAAGTTGCAGGTCAGGGTTTTGGTGTTTCCTTATTTGGATGCCGCCCTCTAGAGGAGAGAGAGAAACATTACATATTCAGTCAGGTTTAAGGAAGGGCAAATAGATGAGGGTCCAGAGTCTCAGCTGCTAAGACTATATTTTTGGTTTGAAGGAAAAAAAAATGCCTCCTAATAGACCTTAGCAGTGATAGGTTAAGTTCCTTGCAATGTGCTTTGATGAAAAACTTGCCTGGAGAATTCATGTTGAAAAAGTGAGCAGTGAATGTGAGAAAGTGATAAATATTCTTCTAAGTCTTGTTAGGCCCACCGTACTAATCATAATATCAAGCACTGATTCGACCAGTGTTACGTTATGGATGGTTTGTGTTTGGCTCTGCTGCAAGTACCATACTAAAGAAGTTGGATATAACACAGACAAAAGCCTTGAGATTTTGTTGTGGAACCTTAAAGGAATATGGTCATCTCCTCACCCTCATGCCAGTTGAAACACAGGTGAAGTTTGTCCATATAACACACAGGTCAGTGGGGACCAGTTCTTCAGAGTTCCAAAAAGAGCTACAGTATATTTACGCCATCATTTAGTGCAAATCTTAACTACAGCTGATTGATTTGCAACAAATAATGGTGTATAGGTCTTTCTATTCACAGTGTGATTGTTTGGCTGTTTTTGTTTTGGAACTCTAAAGAACAGGTCCCCATTGACTTCAGTTGTTTTGGAGAAGGCTGCTACCAAGTTGTGCTGGCGACCTCCCTGTGTGTTATATGGACTAACAAACTTCACCTGTGTTTCATTTGGCATGAGGGTGAGTAGATGATGACAGAATTTTCATTTTTGGGTGAACTATTCCTTTAATTCACTGATAGAGCTCTTGATACAAGAAGTAAGTATATATAGCCCCCGCACTTACAATGACGATTTATGACAAATTTTCAATCTTTTTAAAGAATACCTTTCAGAAAATGAGAAATTAAAACTGATGCAACTCCAGATTGAAATAGATAAACTATATGTTGATGCTGATAAAGGAGCCTTTATACGATCCAGGGCGAGATGGTTAGAAAATGGTGAAAAAAATGCCAGCTATTTTTTTGCATTGGAAAAAAAGTAATTGTAAAAGAAACACTATTTCGACATTGAAAATAAACAACAGCATTATAGAACTAATCCCAAAGAAATAGCAGAACATGTAGGATCTTTTTACAAATAATTATATAAATCTAAGTTTCAACCAGAATACTGTGAAGAATTCTTAAATAACATTAAATAATATTCCTACCATTTCAGAACAGTTTAAAATTAATTGTGAAAAATCTATTTTAAACTGTGAATTTGTGGAAGCTTTGAAACATATGAAAACTGTATTTCATTGTATTTCTCGACTTTTATAAAGCGTTTGATACAGTAGAACACCCATTTATATATAAGGGTTTACATTTGTTTGGATTTGGGAAAACTTTATTTCAGTAGTGAAAATGTTAGACATCAATAGTAATTTAATGATCTATCCCAATACCTCCAAAAGCTTTCCTGTTAATAGATCAGTGTGTCAAGGCTGTCCAATTTCTCCCTTTTTATTTCTAATTGTTGTAGAGTTACTTTCATTAAAGGTTTTGAACAGTCCCAATATAAATGGTCAGCCTATATTTCAGAGGGAAATTCGAATTACACAACTAGCAGGTGATACGGCTTTGTTTCTGAAAGATAAACACCAAATTGAACCAACTATACAACTGATTCATGAATTTTCAAAGGCTTCGGGGTTGCATCTTAACACAGGAAAATGTGAAATCTTAAGCCTAATTAATACAGGTGATGAAAGCATATGCAACATTCCAGTGAAAAAAACTGTCAAATATTTGGTTATTGATGTAACTAAATATATGTTAACTAGACAACAACTTAACTTTCTTCCTAGACTTAAAAAGACAAAAAATATTATGAATACAGTATGTGGCTTCAACGTGACCTGTCTATTTTTGGTAGAGTTCTCTTAACCAAGGCTGAAGGTATTTCAAGACTTGTTTATCCAGCTCTATCAATGTTTGTCCAAGACTCAACATCTAAGGAAATCAACAACATACTTACTAATTTTGCTTGGAAAAATAGACACCACCACTTAAAAAACAGAAATACTTTCAGGGTCCAGAAAAGAGGGTGGATTTGAATTATTAAATATTATTGATTTAAATAATACATTTAAAGTAAAATAGATTAAGGAATGTCTTAAAGCCCCAAATTCTATTTGGTATTTTATTCCAAACAGTATTTTTAGAAAATTGGATGGTCTTTATTTTCTACTTACTTGTAACTTTAACATTACCAAATTGCCTATAAAATTATCTACATTTTATCAACAGGCCCTCCTAGCTTGGAAATTATGTTACATACATTTTTGCCCACACAAAACCATCATATGGAATAATGGAGACATTACTGCTGGAAAAAAATCAATCTTTAAGCAAAATTGGGTTGATAGAAGTATTATTTATGTAAGTGATCTCTTTGATGCCAACGGTTTATTGTTGTTATGAAATGATTCCTGCTTGTTAAATCATTTCCTGTAACAAGCAAGGAATTTAATTATGTAATGAAAGCTATTCCTAATGGCCTACCCCATCTAATGAAAAGTCATCTTCGATTTCAAGAAGCAGTGAGGATAGAACCCCTTTTGATGATAAATGGTATTGACAGTATGAATGCTTAATGCAACAATAAACATATACGTAGTACATTCTATGAAAGAAGGGAAATTACTCCTAGAGGGAAAGCTTTTTGGGACAACATTTTCACAGGTACTGATTGGCAGAGGGCATGGCTATTACCATATAAATTCTGTATTACCAATAAGATTAAAGAAGTACACATCAAAATTTTACACAATATATATCCAACAAATCTATATTTCTCCAAATTTTTAGACATTGAAAACAAATGTAATTTTTGCAACGATGAACCAGAAACCTTAACGCATTTATTTTACCATTGTATACATTCAATTACTTTTTGGACTCAAATAGAAGATTATATATTGTGTGAAACTATAAATATTAAAAATTGAGTGTAAAAATGTCATTACACATTTTGAACTGGATAAATATAACTTTGAATTCACTGTAAACTTATTGATTTTATATGGTAAATTTCATATCCGTAAATGTAAAATGACAAAAGTTACCTCCAATTTCATTAGATTTTTGTGTGAATTTAATGAATATATTAAGACCCTCAAACATATAAACGGTAACAAAAGTAATAAAACTGTCAAATTGTATGGTGAAATCTTTAAAGAGGAATAATATGTTTGTTTGGGGGTTTTTTTTAATCATAATTTTATATTAAAGAAATGTATTTATCCCAACTCCTTTTCTTTTTTTGAGTGAATAATTGTTATTATTAATTTATTTGTTGTTTAAAGTCATATTCTTGTTTCTTCTCTGTATATTACTATGCTGAGCACAGGTCTGCATTGTTTGTATATCTGAATGTTTTTTCAATAAAGATTGAAAAAAGGAAAAAAAGACTAGTCGGTGGGGGCGTGTCTTGTACTGTCTTGTAGCGAGTCAGCAGACAGACTCTTCTCGCCGCCACACTCAAACTTCTTTCTACGCCGGTCCACCGCTGCCGCTGTATCGTCTGAGACGCAAGCTGCACTAACAGGTAAAGTAAGATAACAGATAAGAAAGAAAGAAACGTTTTGATTTACGCATATTGTTCAGCTTTGTTGATGATGGATGCTCTCTGAAAACGTTTGACTAGATAATTCATCTCAGCCAGAGTGTGTATGTTGATAGGCGACACCCCAGCCTGAGCTAATCTTCGTTCCTGACTTCAGAGACTTTATTGGTCATTAACAAACACGGCTAGATAGATTGTGTCAATACTAGCGAGCCTGCTAATCTGGACTCTCATATTGGACCGCGTTATATCCGTAGATAGTGCTGGGCAGTATGTCGGTTAACCAAGAAATGAAATCAAAGGCTACTACCTCAATGCCTCTATCACTTTTATTGTGGATTTTTTTGTCTCGAACATTAGAAACCCAAGCTCAACACATGAGAACAAAACACACGAGGGTTTCGGTCACTAATGCACTCTACCAGTGGAATATACTGTATGTAACTGCAGTCAAGTGAGCCGTCGTTGGCGAAAACCCGGTCAAGCCATAAAACCCATTTCTTCCATAAGTAGCCTAGTTCAAGACACTTATACTGCTGGACTTACTACTTCTTAGACTACATGCACAAATACTATGGACTACTTTTACTCTGTAGTTTAGGAGTCCTAATCCAATGTCAAAGTCCCTTCCAGAAAACAAAAATAAGCCCTTTCTTATAACTTTGATGTGGGATAAAAACCGGTATTGGCTAATATTATTGGCTAATATTAGTAGCATGAAAGCTGGAGGCTGGCGGAGCGGGCAGAGCAGGGAAGAGGGCAAGGGAGTGAGCGTGGCTGGCAAGATGAGTTGCGGGCAAGCTGGTGGCAGTTTCCTCACATCTTTATTTTTCTTATAACATTTTCAAAAATGGGCTCAAGGAGTGACCGACGCGTTTGGCTTGTTGCTTCCTCAGGTTCGCTTACTGATTGCACAATCCATCACAGGTGTTTAGAGAGACTCAGATACAAATTACAAGACTTGAATCCCCGTCACATGATCACACCGTCACTCACATACTATCATTTTCCACAACTGCAACATATTTTTTTTTAATTATTTAACATTTTGTAAAACAGGCCACAACTCCCACACCGTATGTCCAACTGACAAGAAAATTGCTAAACTGCCAATAGTCTTCTTTGTCTTCTTTGTCACCCACTTCTGCCAAATTAGATTTTCCAGCATTTTGGTTCATTTATTTATTCATTTTAATAACACCTTTTTAACATCTCCTACACCATTTGTCTGACTGCCACCAAACATGGCAAGTTAGTCTATGGACAAAGCTCTTTAAAACTTATTTATTAGCCAGTTAACTTGAAAAGGTGTGGTGGTGTTATCTTGTTAACATGTCAGTTGTTTGTACAGGACAGAGTCGACTTCCCTGAATCCCCAAAAATGGCAGAGGGACACAGCAAACTGACGGTAAGTTGCTATACAGTCCTCACAGAATTCATGTATTGATATTGGGGCAGCTTTTTATGGAGTTTATGATGAAGGTTTGGGAGGAGAGATTCTATATGTTCTATTCACAGTGCCCCACCGTGCTCTTTAAATCACTATAGCACCCTGGGGCACAGAGTGCCATTCTACCAATTAATCACTCAACCAATCAGAACTCACCACCTTTAGTATACCTGAGATACTCAGCTTCTCTCCTCAGTTCCTTGTTTCTTGCGTCGCTCCTACTCACCTTCCTCCACCATAGTTTATTATTATTTACAACTGTTGTATTGGTTAGTTAGTTCTAGATGCACAAGAAACATTAATTTATTGATATTAACATTTCAGCCTTCATCAGGGTGTTTCCACAATGTTACCCAACTTCTTCTACATTAAAAGACAGCCACAGGAGACTGATTAGGGAATGTAACTATGGAAGGAATTTTTTCTAAGTATTAAAACACGAAGAAATGTAGGATCACAAGCCAAAAAACAATAATGGCAACCTAAAACTATGAACAAGTGCTAAAATTTTAAAGGCAAAGAAATCAGATTTGCCTCTACACCCAGTCTTTGAAAACTGAATTGAAAAGTTTGAAACAAGCAATAGAATTGTATCATTACTTCAGTTTCACTCAGATTGTAATTGAATTCCTCATGAGACTGCAAGTCATCAGTTTTTTTTTCATTTGAACAGCAGATGGTGCTAAGCCGCGATTGCATTTCCTGAGTTTTGAGGTTACACAATACAAAGTTTGCTGAAAGTTGGGGCTGGCTAAACTATAGTGAGTTTAATAGCAAAAATCAAACAGTATTTTTCATAGTAATGTGTTCATGTGCAAGAGAAGTCTGGGAACCCTTTTCACGGCCATTTGTTCTCCATGAGGTGTCGAAGCTACGCGGTTACGCTCATGATAAGAGCTTTTTAAAAAAAAAAAAACGTTTTCAGTCACACTAATTATTCCAGTGTTTTTCAACCAGAAAAAAAATGTATGAGACGGATCATCAGCTCTTATCACGAGCAGGACTAGGTAAGTACCGACATGATTAGTTGCGCAACAAAATGGAAACGGTGCCTAACAAGACCATGGTTTTACAAGAGACGGCTCACTTGACTCAGTCCCTAAACCATGCATTAGGTGGAGTGCTAACTATATGAGCCAATGAACTACCTAACAAAACACTACTAAAGTGAAATGCTTTCATGACCGCGTCATGTGTGTGCTTTCTCCGACTGTGAATCAAGGATTATACTTTAACATACGGTACCATGACCGGGTAATTTTACGAAAACAATGCCAAGCATGAAACAGGCATAGCCCCATAGTATCTCTCTCTTTAGCCCTGTGACAGCAGGGGCTCTATGGATCACATTGTGAGTCGTCCGGATGGTCGCACTATTCACCACTTTTTGTCATGTGGCTGAAAGTGTGCTGCAGGGAGTTAGACTGCAGGGACACTTTCATAAAATTAAATGTCGTGGGACTGTTGGACCCTTACTCTTGTTATTTTACATTTGCAAAATTCTTTGTTCATTTTGTTTATTCAAACCTTTCATTAATAATGGATTTACTCTAGTAATGGTTTTGATTTGCAGTCATTTTCAAATTTAAAGATATTAAATATCGGCACAAAATATCTTCTATCGGCAGCTTAAACCTGCAATAAGCAATATCAGACTGCAAAACCAGTCCTGAAACTAATGTGTGCTATGTGGAGATTTCCTTGAGACATAATGATATAAACCAACATCCACACAGCAGCAACTGTGTTGCTGTTTTCACCTTTTTTCTAAAGCTTGTTGTCAAATTCCGCTCCGGAACGAAGGTCCTCCTGGACCATTCAGTAGCTTCCCAATTTTTTAGAAACTACCTTGTCTCCTCCCTTGCTGTTTAAAAGCGGCGTTCTCCCCCTCCCATCCCTGAAAAAAAATTATTGTAATGGCGGAAACGATGAAACGAGCAACTTGTTAAACTAGTAAACTTGCTACCTACCTCTTCACTTGTCATTGTGGGACATGTAACCTTCAGCAGGAGAAATGCCTGGCAAAGTGAAACTGGTAACTGGTGAGACTTCTCTGTAGGTACTGTTAGCTTAGCTATTAGCATTTATGCACAGTGCTTTGCATAGTTTGCCTCTGTAGTGTAGTGGCTTTGCTGTGTGTTATTTACAAATGTGTTGTGGTTTTCCAGAAAATGTAGCTTATTGCAGCTTTAAGTTAAAAAAAATATCAGTATCGGTCTAAAAAAAAAACCATATCAGTCAAACCCTAAAATCCACCTGAATTTACATTGTTCTGGATTATATACCATTAATTATAACTAAAATATAATTAAAAGAAAGATTACATGTTGAGACCGCAGAATCATGTTAACCTGCTTTAAAGGATAATGCTGGTGTTTTTTAATGCATTTCTTACCGTCAACAAATCCTATGAAAATAACAAAATCAACAATGCGTTTGCTCTACTCCCGTTACTTTCTGACTTCCCATGTTCCGTTTTTAGCCATCAAGCCGGAAGCCATTGGCTCCAATTGTAAGATAAAAACCTTGAAATACAGCTCACAAAGACATAGTTTCAATTTTAAATTTAAATTTTTGGTAACTGTTACCACGAAAAATCAGGCTGTTGTAGTTATTACCAAATCAAATTCAAATGGGAACAAATTCTTCATTACGCCGGGGACAGAAGCTACAGAACTACTTTCCTGAGATGGAAAACGTGTTTACAGCCGGCTTACTAAGTTGTTTGAGGAAAAAGTCGGCCGGCCCGGTGCATCATGATCATGAAATATGCTGCCAGAGCAGCAGCATGGCTCTGTGACGTGTTTTTAACCGGTTTTTTTTATACAATGAAGTTCTATGGCTGCTGGGACATTATTAGGCTTCATTGGGCACCGGCTACATGGACGAGACTTGTTGGCAAAACAAAATCATTGCTGATTTTGTTATTTTCATATTTTCAATGCATTAAAAAACACCAGCCTTATCCTTTAAGTAACACTCAAGGACCTCCTTTCAACATATTCAAGGGAGCGGACAAGGAGGGATTGAGAAGCCTGTCAATCTTTGATCTGACCAATTGAAGAGAAGCACACCCCCACCACTCCAAAGCCCCGCCCCCTGAACATTTGTCCAAGAAGGCAAAAGCAAACCTCAGAAATGCAAAGCAAAAGCCAGATGGCGCTGAACTGCATTGTTCAACTCAAAAAAATGACTTGTGGTCTCATGAGGAATTCTATTGCAAACTGAGTGGGGAAAAAAAACCATTTTATTGCTTGGTTTCAAACTAAACTAATACATTTCATTTGCAAAAATTGAATTGGGATTAAAATCTGACTTCTTTGCCTTTCACATTTTAGCACTTTGTCATATTTTGCAAAGCTTTGGGTTACTATTGTTTTTTGGTTTGTGGTCCTACATTATTTCCATATGCAGCACAATAACAGGAATATCAACAACTTCAAGCCATTAACCCAGTATGCACAGAGCACACTAATCAAAAGTCAATACAGAAACACATGTCAACAATATACCAAAAATATTATAACAATATTATTACAAAACATATATAGGAATGTGTAATATTCAGACATCACTCACTTAGGATGTTCATAAACAACCAAACACAATCCTGTCAGATACTGACTAATCTAACTACTCAAAGAAGCACAAATTTCAGTTCATGGGCTACCTTACAAAACACTTCAAATCATATACTGTGACTTCGAAATATGTATCAACTTGTAGCTGGATCACGAGGACATAGCAGACCATATTAAGCTGACACTTAAAAATACAGTATAAATATCTTGAAAAATCTTTTTCAAAAGTCGTCTACAGTATCACTCTGGAAAAGCATCTGACAGAATCAAAATCCTTTTCTCGTCTCACAGATCAATCCTGCACCCAGTAAAGTGAGAGTGAAGGAGGAGGAGGATGATGGTGATTCCAGGGTCAGTAGACTGTGTAA
Source organism: Centroberyx affinis (assembly GCF_046629955.1). NCBI lineage: Eukaryota > Metazoa > Chordata > Actinopteri > Beryciformes > Berycidae > Centroberyx > Centroberyx affinis. The sequence goes on along the minus strand of NW_027283637.1, from coordinate 53,704 downwards.
TCCATACATGCACAAAACAGGTTCCATGTTTACCACATGAATCTCACTTTTATCTTCTTACACTCATTTCCTGCAGGTGGGACATCTTCATCATTTCAGATTTAAACTGAGCAACGCTCACAATAACTACAACATTACCTGTGATCGTCCTCGTACAGTCCTGGAGGCACTGAAAACCAGTGAAAGATATCCGGAATATTACCTAGATGAAAATGTTGTAATTCAGTTGGGCAAAGAAGAGAGGAAAATTGCTATTGCAACACATTTTCCTTGCTGTTTGATTGAGACTGGGGAGTTGCTGGTCATATTGTGTGAATCAGAAAAGGTAGAAGAAGCTAAACGTCAAGAAATACCTTCACAGAGCAGTTACATTACATTCTGCATTGATAGAGAGGGAGGACAAAACACCAAAACAAAACAGCTGTTTATGAGTAACAATATCAAACAGTTTAAGTATCTCTGTGTCTATGCAGAGAGGGGGATCACTGTGGAAGAAGCTCTGAAAAGAGATGGTCGCTTCATGAATAACCTCGGCAAGTTCACCCTCTCTGATAATGCAGATTCAACCTCTCACACTGAACATACTCAACTGGTTGACAAGCTACATGGAAAAGAGTTCAAGATATGTCTTCCACGAGGAAAAAGAGGGGCAGACTCGAAGGGACTGTTACGAAGCAAAAGAGCTAAATCCAGAGTTTCTGAAGCAAACAAGGAAAATCAGCAGGCAAATCAATCTGCATCACATGATTCACAACACAGTGATGATAAGTCAGTGGCAAAACCAATCTCAGATGTAGTGAAACGGAGAGGCCGCAGTGTCAGCGGCGTCAACATTGACCATGCAGAGATTTCTAGTCTCCTTCGTAAGCAGTTTCCAGATCTGAAACAATGGATGGAGAGTCGATTCCCAGGTGATTCCTATCAGAAAGCATTGGATCTGAGGAAGGAAGACTTTGGAAAGATCCAGCAGTCATTTAGTGAAGTTCACAGAGTCAGGAAGCTGCTAGACTTGGGCCAGTCAGTTTGCCGAGTTGTTGTTGGGGATGTTTGTCAGGGCACAGGCTTTATCCTGTTTGATAACTTCATCCTGACTAATGCACACTTATTCAAAGACTGTGTTGTACAAGATGGAGATAAGTGGCAGGTAACTACAGATGTACATGCTGTATTTAACTATGAAAACCCATCTGGTAGAGATTCCTATTGGGTCAAAGTTAAGAAAACAATCATTGCCTACAATTTTCATGCAAGTGGACATGAACTGGATTATGCCATACTTGAGCTTGACCCTGACACACAGACAGCAGCTCCTCAGACAGAGTCAGAGGCCTCTCAGACAAAACAGAAGCTCAAGCTACCACCAGGACTCCTGAAGAAATGTGGTCCAGTACCTGTAGATGGTGAAGCCTGCATTATCGGTCACCCAGCAGGAGATGTGAAAAAACTGGATCCCACATGTATCATTGAGAAAGAGAAGAGAGTGGAGGCTGTAGACAAATGTGTAGAGACCTACAAAGACCATGTGTTTCCTCTCTGCTCAGTTGGTGAAGTTATCAAAAACCAAGGCATTCACAACATACTGCAGGGAGGAGCTAAAGTGGACAAAGTAGTGACCTACAACACCTTCATGTATCACGGCTCTTCTGGCTCCCCAGTGTTTGATGCTCATGGCCGAGTGTTTGGTTTGCACACTGCTGGCTTCTTCTGTGAAGAGATTGACAGCAGTGTGATAGAGTACGCCCATCCTCTGATCGCCATATTCAAGACATTTGTGATTCAGCTGAAGAAAAGCAAAAATGACGAGCTTTTGGAGAAAGTTAAGGAGGAGGTAAAGAACAACCTCTATCTGAAGGAACCTCTTAAAGAGGCCCTTGAGTCTGTCAGTGATGTTAAGCCATCAGACCCTGTGGAGCCAATGGAGACTAGTTAGGTAGCTGGTTACAGCTCCTTCATACTGGGATGTCAGACACCACTTGTTCCCTGGTCACAGGTTGTTAGCACAGCAGCTAGTGTTTTCCAGTTGATCAAATCATTGTTTACTCCCAGTGACACAATGGTTACAGTAGTTTTTTTAAGAAAGGATTATGCACAGAGAAGCAGCTGTCATTTTCAGATCTGCCATTGAGTGATTTCTCTCGCAAATCCAATAGTTTAGTGTTGGTTAAGGGTTACATCTGTCTGGTGAATTGTTATTTCTGTTGTAGCGATACCAGTGAGACCTTTGGAGAAAGCCCCAACCTCTCTGTTGCTTTCTTGAATCAACACCAAATGGCCTATCACAACAAGTGGCCATAAAGGTGTCTATTTGACACAACTCACAGCTTCAAAAGTGGTATCTGATAGCAGTAGATGTCTCCCCAAAAGCTCTTGGGGATTAACAACAGGATACTGCGAAGAGGTTTGAAACTTTCTCACACATTCCACAGTTAATGACCTTTATCTTCCAGCCATCAGGAGGAGAAGGACTCAAGGACTCAGGAATACTAATGAACTATACACTCACACACCCATACCTTCCACACCTATGAATATAGGGAATCATCCTCCTTTCTTCATTGGAGTACCAGACGGTTCTGATTAATCGAAAGGGACAGTCACCATTGGGTGAGAACGGGAATACATAACAATGTGTCAATATGAAGGAACCACAGACTGCTGTTGACACTTACCAGAGTCTCATCACTACCCCTCTCTGGGACAGGACTGTCATAAATCTTTCCCCTCTCTACATTCTCCTCTGAACTTACTTTCAACCCTATACTTCTTAAAATGTTTTTAATGAGTTTATTATGTATCTTGAAGTATAGGCTAAATGTGTCAACTATATATGTTGAAGCTGTTTAATTCGTGGTGAATTGGATGCATCCACAATGTTAACTATTTTAGTTGAGGAAATGATTACAATTATTTTACTCTCCCTTCCTTTTTGCATGGTACCACACTGCCACCGTGTGGTCATTTATAACTAGGACAGCTCAATATAATGTCGACCAAGCTTAATTGTATTAAATGGTTAAATTGTTTTTCACATTAGTCATAGTTAGAAACACAAGTTACATATATGAGTTAACTTGGTAAAGACTGTCTAGTTATAGATTAGGCCATGAAGGTTTATTTGAAGTCCTTATATTGATATGCTAGCCATATAAATTCGAATGTAAGTTCCCAGGTTTTTATTATTTTGATCAATTGACGACAGTAATTGGTGGAGATGTAAAATACCTGCGTATTACTTAAGGAAGAACTCTTAATTAAGATCACTTTGTAAGGGATCTCAAAATAAAATAGACTAGAGGAAAAATTCCTCTTACATCCATTTCCCCCCCTCTCCCTATTCGGGGTGGAACCTTCTCAAACAAAGAAATTAATTGGTAAACAAGGCGTAACAGAAAAAAGAGCGCGAAGCGTGATTTGCATGGCGAACCACGCCTGGAAATTCAAAGATCTATAAAACTCTCTTATCTGGCCTTGTTCGCAGTTCAACGTTCGTTCAACATTCCGCTCTCGCCAAGAAACCTGCTGAAACCAAGATCAACAATTTTAGCTGCAATTCGCCTTTAGTGAAACTTAAGAGTTTGAGCCTGGAGTTAGAGACGTCTTCTCCAGATGAACTTAAGAATCGCTTGCAAGAAGTTTGAACCTCGGGTCTAATAGTCAAGAAGTTATCAACGCCCGGCCAAGCGAAGATCGCTTTCGAAGCTATTTAGGAACGAGATTATTTAGACTTTACAACAGTTAGAAGAGCTAGAAACTTCAGCTCCATCCAGCAGCCAACACTGTTGCAACCTCACCACAGTGTTCTACCTGAGACCTGTTCCATCCGGTTCCATCCAGCGTCTGCCGTTGCCAGGTAACAGGCCACGCCGAGTCCGTCTCTCCGAGCTCAGCGGGACCAGACAACCCGACCGGCAAGACCTCCCAACTGAACAAAGTAGGCTCTGACTATCCACGTCTTTACTGCTGAGAGTTGATGCAAAAGCTTAGATTCAAATTAAATAGATCAAGAAAGTTAGGCTTTATAGTTTAGGTGTCCCGTAGCTTTCCGCCTCGTTCCTCTGCTTAATTGATCCATACATATCTCCATTTACTGCTGCCAATTCCTATTCTTACATTTCATTATCATTTTCCTTTCATCCTTAATTTGTTGATTACATTTCATACCTGTTTTAGTCTATAGTTTCAGTATTTCATTCTGGTGTTCAATAACAGTGCCTTATATTGCCTATTTTATTGAATATGATTATTGGATCGTTAAATAAATATTCCCATTTATTGCAGAGAAGTTGTCATGTGTTTCCTTACCTGCAGAGAAAAGTAATCCCTGAACTGGAAAGATCTCATGATCTTTAGATTGATGACTGATTAGTATGAGTAAAGGTCCTTCATTTACAAAGGTGGTGCCCCTACGAGTGTAATTTGATCTCTTGATCAAAATATTAATATTTATATACCTTTACCAAATTATAAGTTCGATATTTTCGATTCTACACGCTACACTGTCATAACCAGTGCTGGAAATGGGCCGGAACACACCCCAACGGAATTCCAGGAGTAAAATGCAAGGGGGGACGGAGTTCCGCCTCAGAATAATCCAAACTTTGTTTTTGTCCGATTTTTTGAATTTATAAAGCAATTCTAAATTCAGAAGAATGAGCTGGATAGTGAAACGTTTCAATCAGAGGTTCCATCAAAAATCAGGAAGAATTTTCTCAATGGCGAAAATCAAGGTAAATCACAATAAAATGTAATTTCAAACACAGAAACTCTGGCATCTCTGAGATCGTTAAACTGTTGCATAGAATTATTTTTCATTTGCTAAAAACATGAAATAATGGTTCAAAACGGTCAAACGGTTGATGCCTTCACAACTGGTTTTTTTTTTTAGCCTATATCAAACGTGCAACAGTGTTATGATCTCGGAGACACCAGTGTCTGCGTTTGGTATTAAAATTATTGTGATTTATTTTACAATCTTTCCGGAACCCAAGGTCGGGTGAATGTTTTGTATTAAGTATTCAGAGAAATAGTAACAGGCTGAGCTTCATATTATCTGTCTACTTGTAAAATTCACAGTGATGTCTGATGTGGCATAAAAGTAAAAATGGTCAATATTTGTAAAGCCTCTTAAAGAAGTAGGGTAGGACCGTGAAAAGTTTTCTTTTTGCTATAGAGTAAGGAGGATCACCAAGGAGTCTGTAAGAATAGATTAGGTATCCTACTTTGAGATTATCTGTGGAAACAGGCCCACTGTCCTAAACATAATATTCTACAAGCAGGAATCATATGGTTTATTTTCAGTTGTATCACCTTGGCAGAATTAGAGTGAGGAAAAAGCAGCTGGCTAATCTAGTAGGCTATACATCACAGGTACAGTACATGCATTATTGTTCATATTGGTTTTCTTGATGATGATACAGGGGATCTCCTAGTAGTGTCCCACCAGTAAAATCTGGCCATTTCCAGCACTGGTCATAACAAATTAAAAACATAGTAGTGCAAATGAATTCAAATTTCACATGAAGTGAGTGAAACTGTGTATCAGCAATGAGTATGAGGTGACCGTTTATTTTTATTTTGTTTAACCTTTCTTACTGAATGAAGTTGTTAGTAGATGAAAATGTAATCGTGAAATACATGATGTATAATAATACATGGAAATTATCAATTTAAATTTCTTATACCTTTATGACAATAAACATTTAATCATTCTTACGTCTTGGACTTTCTGTCTGACAAATGATGGGTTTGATCTGACGTTCTGATGTGTTTGTGTGTCCATGTCAGCTTGCATACGAGCATATTTGTGTATATGTTTGAGTGTGTGAGTTGTGTGCTTTTTTTCCTGTATCAGTCCTGATGTTGCAGTGGTGACAAGTGTTGTCATCTGTCTAATGTTCGCTGGGAAACAGAAACATGAGGCATACAGCCACACATGGAACTGATTTTAGGGTTAGAGTTAGCTGAATAAATAAATGACTTAAGTTAATGATAGTTTAAGAGTGCAGGGCTTCTGTAGAAGAGGGTCAGGGAATTTACAATGTTGCCTCTTTGCTGTTAATATATATTTAAAATCCAACTTGTTCCATAACTGTTGAGCTTACAACCTCAGTGTGAATGCACTGTTTGTATTTTTAATGCAACTAAACAGTAGAAACACCATAGTGAACTGCCTGACTCAGCACAACAAAGGCACAACACTCTTTGTCAACAATTATGATACAGATACTATTAAGTCTTAGTACTAATAAGCATCAATAAAACAATAGCCCAGATGCAAACAAACATCCTGTAGTACAGAAACGCTTCATAGCAGTGGTATCATAGTTCATACCACAGACTGGGAGTTGCACAGATTTGTTGACACGTTGACTTTAATCCCCTAGGTGACGCTGTAACTTTACACACACTTTCACTAACAAGGAAATCACAGAACTATTTTTCTCTGCTGCAGCACACACTGCTGTGGGGCGGAGGTGTGTTACTGGCAGAGTGATCTAGTTTTGCAGAATGAATGGTATGCCCCTGTATAATACATGCTCCTACATTATACATGTTCATAGTGATAAATGCTCCCTGCACAGCTCACTACCTCTTTATATTAAGTGCAGGCAGTGTCAATTTGTGTAAGTCTATATGTGTAACTGCTTTTTAGTTGCTTTTTAAATGAGTCTAGCGCACCACAGACATCACTATCTTATATTTACAGGATCTCTTGAACCTTATGAGCTCTGTTTAGCTATATCTCTGTACAATGCATCAGACTTCTTGGAGGTTTATGTTTTTATTGTAAGTGGTCCCTGTTAAACATAAGACATCACTATCTTATATATTTACAGGATCTCTTCTACCTTATGAGCTCTCTATATATTATACACACTGGTGGACATCTGACAGATTGTTGTAGTGTTTGTATATTTCATCCTATTTTGGAAGATTTGTTGTTGTGTATGTGTATTATACATTTGTTCACCTGCTCAGGGACTGGGGATGAAAATTATCTGTTTAGCTATATCTCTGTACAATGCCTCAGACTTCTTGGATGTTTATGTTTTGTTACAACCCAAGTACAAGTAAGTGAAGTATGTCGTAATTTCAATCAGGAAGACTACTTATCATTCATTCATGCTTTCCCTTTACCCAATCAGAGTTGGTGAACACTTTCCCGCTTTTTCCAGAGAACCAATCAGAGTCAGCCGTCACTTCCCTCTCTTTTTCAAAGAGCCAATCGTCTAAGTGACGGGAGTATATACTCATCACCTTCTATGCTATTGTCCTTCTCTCAGATCTATGCCGTATGCTGCTGTCATTCCAGTCTCTGTGCTTACCTTCGTCCCTCCTCCTCCTCATCACCACCAATGTCCAGGGTCCAGAGGAACTCCCCAGGGGGACATCCTAATTCCTACGTCTATCCCGGATGTACTCCTAACGTCACGAATGGGAGGAGTTCCTGCATGGAGCTTACGCCAAAGATTACATCTTGTTTCATGTCATGAATAAACTTTTTCATTCAAGCATTCATCCTAGTCTCCTGATTGAACAAAGGATGATGGACACACAAAACAAATAAATGTGCAATAGATTTATTTAAAAGAATAAGACGGAACCAACAGATCAGACAGAGAGGGAGAGTCGTCACAAATCTAATGAAGTGGCGTTAAAAGCAGTGTTAAATTCAATCCACCATTTAATTTGATAACTATTTATTGTGCTGTCCTTGATATAGAAAAATTCAGTCTTCAAAAGATCACTGGCATGGAACGGGTTGGACTGGCAGAGCTGGTTTGAGGGTGAAACGCCAGGGCGGCTCTTGCCAAGCATCTTCACTATGATTGGATAAGAAGCTATACCTTCAAAGCCACACACAGAAACTTCTCTCAAACCGTCTGTGTTGTACGGCTGTGATCTGAGAGACGAGTATCTGCTCCACTACCAGGTAAAGTCTGACTGCAGTTAAGAGAGAAGGATTTCTTTTGATTTACACAGATTTGTCATCTTTGTTCAGAGTGTTCAAGAGTTTGACGAGATAATTCATTCTTAATGAAGGTATTCCATATATCTGAGATAAAGAAAGAAGGAATTACAATTTTGAGTTGGAAGTCATTCAAACCTTTAAAAAGTCTTTGTATGCACTAAAACATTTAGTAAAAATTGACGTTGGCTGTGTGTTTGTGGTGGGGTTTATCCATAGAGATTAAACAGTAGAGGGGACATGTCAGAGAATGTTCTGGAATGGGACCGCATGGCAGCCATCTTACCTCGGTCCACGTGTCAGCTTGCCGTATTTAGAAGCAATGGTGGAAGTGGCTTACGCTACCTTTATAATGCTAATATTTGTTTTATCAAAACATTACTATTTTTTATTTAATGCATTGTGTGCAAACAACTGTGACTGTCTGAAATGGTACCAAACATGAGGCATTAATGTAGCTTTTAGATAACAATAACTACAGCTATTGTTAGCAATAGCTAAACCCAGGTAAGATGGCGGACGGTTCTCCCACAGTTAATGATGTAATGTCTCCTATACTGTTTTGTACGGAAGAAGATTAAATGAGGGCCCTGGAGAGCTAAGATAAACACTTTAAAATGTATCAAGTTTAAACTGAGTGAAACCAATTTACCTTTTTATAACCCAGTTATTTTGCTGTACACTAGTTACCAAGTGATGTGATAAAAATGACTCAGTGTTTGCCTGTTTTTTGTCCCATAGTTATCTGGCACTTGTTTTTACCATGGAGAATGATCTTCTGCTGCGCAGCAGCTTGTGGCTTCATAACTGTCTGACGAGGCTGACTGGCTCGAACCCAAGTGCAGACACGAACGAGCAGAACCCGAGTGGGACATTTATTATACGGAATAGCAGGTAAGACACAAAAACAGGCTTCTGACAAGGGAGTACTGATCTGACTAACTCTGACCAACAGACAGGAGAAACTACACTAAGGTAGAGGCTGTAGACGTGAAAGACTCAACGAACAAGCAACACTGACTAACTGGGGCTGGCTTATATACACGGGGGGTAGTTGATGGGTGAGACACAGCTGACAGCAAAGACACCTGGGCCCTCATTTATCAACATTGCGTAGCAAAGGTTCTAAATTCTCTCTTACAAATAAAATTTAGAATGTGCATAAGTACAAAAAAATCTGTATTTATCAAACGTGCGTACGCACACCTGTAAGTAACCTGCCTTGATAAATACCACACGTTCTAAACCACCATCATGCTCGTGCACAGCCACTCATTAACATAAATTTACGCCCCCAGTTGACCATATATGGTGACAACCTTCCGTTTAAATGCAGCAGGAAATGTCATCGACATCTCTTCTGTGCTGAACACAGGTCAGACAAAGAACGCAGGAGGAAGAATTTACAGATGCAGACACTGAATTATTAAAATGATTAAAAATTGGTAACGGAGGTTGTGGCACCACAAAGTACTTTCTGGAACACTCGATGGTAGATTGATAAACAAGCGAAAACATCCAGCCTGTCAGCAGGTGAGAGCGGCGGCATTAAACAGTTTTATCAGCAGAGCAGTGGCAGAAAAAAAAAAAAAGTTTTGACCTGAATCCAAAATAATTCTAGTCAACAAGAGGGACATTGCTGCAACAGGCGGAGGACAGACTGAGACCAGCCTGTCCGATGTGTCTGGACACTCCGGACACCGGATTGTGAGAGATAACTTTCATTTGAATATATTTCTCTCAGCAGGTGGGGCAGAGGTCCAATAAAACTAAATCTACTGAGTCGCCCCTCATCACTTTCAGTTAAAACGTTGGTGCCACGGCCAGATTATCCAATGGGCATTCTGGAGAGGGCCCAAGCAGCACAAAAAAATCCTACAAGAAATGTTTTCTTCTTAAATATACATTTCAGGGGCCTCGTGTATAAAAGACTGCGTAGATTTCATACTGAAAGATGGCGTACTTACAAATCTTCAAAAGTACGTAGCACAGACATTTTCAGATGTATAAAACCGTGCGCACGCCAGGTCCTGCGCACCATCCCAATCAACGTGAAATTGAGCGCGCATGCACGAGCCTCTCACCCCGCCTTGTCTCCTGCCAGAATTAACTATGCAAATGACTATAAATAAAAGTAAAACTGCACAATTGAACTGATTCAAAGATTAAAAACAAAACCATGTAATGTGACATGTCCAGTGTTCGCAGCGCTGCCGCTCCAAATATGGCAATGTGCTTTTCCTTTGTGGCATTTTTTCTTCACTACTTTTACGCACGGGCTGCCTTTCCTTTCTTACCGTTCAGTCCCGCAGTCAGCGCACAGCTTCGGTGGTTTGTGTGAGAGGGCCTGTATCTATTTCCTAAGTGTCTGTTTTCATTCATCTAAAACCCTCTTATTTAGGAAAAGTTATGGTAGGAGTTAAAATAGCATTTTCCTCCAGTGTTGGAGGAACTAACAATTGAAAATGACAATGCCAGATTGGTTTTGGCCTTTCTAATGTTAAATATTGTCCACATAAATAACCAAACTATTATGGTGTATCAGCGAAAATAATTCTTGTTTTTCATAGACTACTTCATAGATATAGCAGTGAATTGAGTGAAAACGTTATTTTGAAACATTTGGAGACTTTCACTACTTTCTGGTTTGGCGTCGCCAACTGACAAAGCCGGACAAATGTGCGTACGCATGGTCTAAATGTTGCGGGACGGCCCGCACATTCTCACCTTTTTGTACGTGCACAACGTTTATACATGAGGCCCCAGAGGAGGAGAACAGGAGAGAGAGAGAGAGAGTCAGACAAGAAAGAGACAGCAACGTGTGTGTGTGTGTGAGGACAACCTACATTAAACATAGTGTTATCATTATCATACCAAACCAAGTTGGCTAGGGGCCCATCAAACATTTGTGCCCAGGGGTCTCTAACTTGATGATTCGGGCCTGGTTGGTGCCACTCTCTGAAAACGCTCCATGCGCATAATCAAAGCAAGACCAGCCATTTTACACACACAACTATCAATGTCTTATTGTTGCCTTTTATGATAACCTATACCCTGAATTTCATCACCCATACTAATAATTGAAATGATGATTAGTCGATTGAATTCAGTATGCTTAAAAGGACTAGATAATATAGTTGAACAATATATAACTACTGAAGCCTAAGGAATTTTATATTAATAATTATGAAAATGCCTATTCATTGATTGTCTGTTCCTGTCGTTCTTGGTGGTCTTTCATTTTCAACCGCTTGGTGCTGTGCGTAAGCAGGTCAGAGCTGTGCTTAAATTCACACACTTTCTCAAGCATAAATAGAAATTAATAAATCTGACTCTTTGCTTAGGACTGCATGTAGAAGGTGCAGGAGGCCCTCTGCTGGACCTAGGGCAAAGCACAAGACACACAGCACGAGACACACAGCACGAGACACACAGCACGAGACACACAGGGAGAGACTAGGAAGAGACAGGGGACACAGTGGCGGCTGTGACAATGTCAACCTCACAATCAGTACCATACCAAACTTATTTCCTCTTTATACACATTCCTGTGTGTGTTATAAAATTACAAAGCACTAAAGCACTGGCAGCCTTACACAGAGTCAACAAACTTTGTATTTCATTTAACCTCTTAATGCACAACATTCCTTTATACTACTAGTACTACTACTATTACTAATACTACTACTACTACTATTACTAATAATAATAATGATCAAATATCTTGTGGGTGCTGAACATGTCAATTCTTTGTACAGGACAGAGCTGACTTCCCTGAATCCTCTAAACATGGAAGAGAGACTCCGTAATCTGATGGTTTCTATGTTTTCGATTGAGGTTTGTTTCTATATGTTCTATTCTCTCTCTCTCACACTCACACACACACACACACACACTTCTTTAAATCCCTACAACACCTCAGGGCACAGAGCACCATTCTGCCACCTTTCATATATCTGAGGTTCTCTCCTCAGTTCACTCCAGGGTCCAAAATTAACACCCGCCAAGTGCCAAATGTGGGAAAATTTGGGGTTTGACAGAAAAATAAAACGGGGTCACCGGCTAGTTGGCCGGCAAATTATTTTTGGAATCGCAACATACTGCTAGGAATAATCATCATAATAATCGTGTGTGCTGAGACTAATATGACCCAAACTGTCCACTGTACCTGTTGTGACCTGAGTGAATCAAAGCAGCCCACTAACTCAAAGTCAGTGATTGGCTGTTGTTCTGTAGCGCGATTACTCCGACTTCTACCCAACGTCCATCTATCTTTTTAGTCCTAAAAAACACTTAGTGTTAGTTACACTTTGTTACCTTACTGATGGTGTTAAAGCTAGGGTCGGCAATTTATTTTAGAAGCATTTTGGTTATATTTGTTGAAATTCTCTTTACATCCAGTTTGTAATCGTACTGACGAATCTATGCTGACAAAAAGTCTTTTTGCTGGCGAATGTTTTAGTTGCAACTAGATTGAGCTGGGAGAACAGTGTTTTACATGAAAGATTTTAATTGATCAAGTTTGCCCCTCTTATGCTGTTATGATGTTACGGGAGGGAGGGAGCAGAGAGGGGGGGGAATGTTGTGTACATTCAGATTCTTGCTCATTTCTCCAAAGTTGCCTACCCTAGCTTTAAGCCACCAAAAAGAAAAAAATGAAGACAAAGAGGTAGACAACCAGTGAGAGGTGACATCTGTTTGAGAGGTGGCAGTTTATGCTCCCATATTCATAAGTGTGTGTGTGTGTGTGTGTGTGTGTGGCACTGGAAAAGTATTATGAGTTAAAGTGCATCAAAGTAATGCCTGTTGATATAGTGTTTTGTCATTGAAAAAGTTTGGGATAAAAGTTGTAAATCCGATGTTATCTTTTCATTATCGTCTCTTTAAAGTGAGGCTAAAGATGAATTTGCATACGATTTTGGCTGGTAAATTTTAGTTTACCTTGCTTCACTCGTTTCTTACGTCCCTCCTACTCCTCTTCCTCCACCATAGTTTATTATTATTTACAACTGTTGTATTGGCATTCATATGAAATAAACAAACTTTAGGTGCAAACCTTCAAATCATATACTGTGATTTGGAAATATGTATCAACTGGATCACAAGGATATACCTAGACCATATTAAGCTTTCACTTAAAAATACAGAGTATCAAAATTTTAACAAATAGAGGGAGAGAGGGAGGAGGAGGAGGATGATGGTGATTCCAGGGTCAGTAGACTGTAATGCATTCTACATGCACAAAACAGGTTGTTTACCACATGAATCTCACTTTTCTTCTTACTCTCATTTCCTGCAGGAGGGACATCTTCCACCCATCTTTCTGAAAGCAGATGCTCACCTCATGAATACTCTTGGCATATCCACTGTGACATATTGTACTGATACTGAAAATACTGCTCTGAAAATATGTATCGAGTATCGATTCCCAGCTAATTCTTATCAGGAAAAATCTAATCGGTGTTGTCTTCTTCAATTGCTCACTGATCTAACCATTCAAGACATTCTGCAGGGTGGAGGTAAAGTGGACAAAGTAGTGACCTACAACACCTTCATGTATCACGGCTCTTCTGGCTCCCCAGTGTTTGATGCTCATGGCCGAGTGTTTGGTTTGCACTCTGCTGACTTCGTCTATAAAGAGACTGACACTAGTGTGATATATTACGCTCATCCTCTGATTGCCATATTCAAGACATTTGTGATTCATCTGAATCAAAGCATAAATTACGAGCTTTTGGAGAGAGTTAAGGAGGTAGAGGAGAACATATATCTGCTGTTAGCTCTAAAAGAGGCACTTGAGTCTGTCAGTGATGATGAGCCATCAGACACTGAGGAGCCAATGGACACTAGTTAGGTAGCTGGTTACAGCTCCTTCATACTGGGATGTCAAACAATCTTTTGATTTATTCGAAATGTATTCAAAATAAACCGACTTGACAACAGAGAATGCTCCTGTCATTGTCAGATCTGCCACTGAGTCAGTGATTTCTTTGTTATACATTAATACATTGTGTTTCTATCATTGTGTTTTGTTTTTCTCAATTACTCTCTCTGACTGGGGAAAGAATGGGGAAATTCATGAAACACACCTTGGCTCTAGTCTTTTTTTTAAAGATTTATTTTATGCTTTACTTTTTTATTTCTGGTTGAAAAACACTGGAATAATTAGCGTGACTGAAAACGTTCTGAAGTAATGAAAATATGAAATTTCATTGCTTGTTTCAAACTTTTCAATTCAGTTTTCAAAGACTGGGTTTGGATGCAAATCTGATTTCTTTGCCTTTAAAAGTTTAGCACTTGTTCATAGTTTTAGGTTGCCATTATTGTTTTTTGGCTTGTGATCCTACATTTCTTTGTGTTTTAATACTTGGAAAAAATTCCCTCCATAGTTACATTCCCTAATCAGTCTCCTGTGGCTGTCTTTTAATGTAGAAGTTGGGTAACATTGTGGAAACACCCTGATGAAGGCTGAAATGTTAATATCAATAAATTAATGTTTCTTGTGCATCTAGAACTAACTAACCAATACAACGGCTGTAAATAATAATAAACTATGGTGGAGGAAGGTGAGTAGGAGGAACGCAAGAAACAAGGAACTGAGGAGAGAAGCTGAGTATCTCAGGTATACTAAAGGTGGTGAGTTCTGATTGGTTGAGTGATTAATTGGTAGAATGGCACTCTGTGCCCGAGGGTGCTTTAGGGATTTAAAGAGCACGGTGGGGCACTGTGAATAGAACATATAGAATCTCTCCTCCCAAACCTTCATCATAAACTCCATAAAAAGCTGCCCCAATATCAATACATGAATTCTGTGAGGACTGTATAGCAACTTACCGTCAGTTTGCTGTGTCCCTCTGCCATTTTTGGGGATTCAGGGAAGTCGACTCTGTCCTGTACAAACAACTGACATGTTAACAAGATAACACCACCACACCTTTTCAAGTTAACTGGCTAATAAATAAGTTTTAAAGAGCTTTGTCCATACACTAACTTGCCATGTTTGGTTGGAGTTGTGGCCTGTTTTACAAAATATTAAATAATAGCACCACCATCTGGCCAACTGTGAACATATTTCATGAGCAACATCTTGCCGCCCTCTTTATCATATTCCACCTGACAGGAATGAGTTAAAAGTGCCTCAGTCTATGAGGATGGAGGGATGAGGTGTTCAGAAGGTGGATGCAGGCGGGCTCTTTTTGATTTACAGGCCATAGACCAGCATCTTAGGAGGATATAGTGGGGTATAGAGGGTATAGTGTCACACTATACCCCCCCACACATTACAATCACATTTTTCTCCATTTTGGAGCGGCAGCTGTACACCTACACAATTGTCATTGGCTGTGCTCTCAAAGGTCAGAGCATGGCAGGTTCAAAGTTTCAGGACTGCCAGTGACTATAGTGAGAGATAGTGTCCCTCCTTCAGATACTTTATGGTTGAAATAATAAATAATAATGAAACAATAATAAAATGGGCTACGCTACTGTTGAACAAGTAAGACACGAAGGTCACGTTACATATTTGAACTACATCTTAACTTACATTTAGTTCAGTCAAATCAGAGTTTGATCTCCGACCCCCCCCCCCTTCGGATAATAAAATTAGGGAAATAGTCATAATCTCATAATAATAATAATAGTCATAATGTGGAGCTAATTCTTTAATGTTATGATTAATGGGTTCTCTGTCACGTGATAATATTCTAGTGCAGTCTATACTTTACTTTATTATGTATTATATGGTTAAAGATGTTGTAGTTGTGGAAAATGATAGTAAGAGTAAGAGTGACGTGTGATCATGTGACGGGGATTCAAGTCTCGTCATTTGTATCTGAGTCTCTCTAAACACCTGTGATGGATTGTGCAATCAGTAAGCGAACCTGAGGAAGCAACAAGCCAAACGCGTCGGTCACTCCTTGAGCCCATTTTTGAAAATGTTATAAGAAAAATAAAGATGTGAGGAAATTGGCAACAAAGTCTAACAGTGTGCGGTTGGATAATTCCTGTATAGCAATATAACAATAATAAAAATAAGTGTGTGGTTTGAATGACGTAAAAATTGTCATCATCAAGCTAAATTGTGAATAATCAATGAGAGACAAGTGCGAGAGATCTATGACAAGTTAAGACATGCTGCTGATGGGGGGGGGGGGTAAATGACGTATTTACATAGGTGAGGCGCTCTTGTTAGTTTCAGTTTCGACTTCCAAGTTGCTTTTCCAAGAGCGAAAAACGAAACTTAGTTCTCAATGAACACTTAAACTGACACAGTATAATCTCAAGTTCATCTGAGTTCATCAAAACGATACATAGTACATACAGTATATTCCACTGGTACCGAACCCTCGTGTGTTTTGTTCTCATTAAACCTGTTTTGTCGCCGATGCGCATTTCCTTTTCAAAATAAAAGCCCCTAGAGGCTGGCACTAAAAACACAGTTGTGAATCGTGAAATCTCTGTAACTAATAATTAATAATGTAGCAAAATGTTTAAGAGGACGACATCGGCTGTTTCTGACTGCAGAAATCCCCATTTAATGTCCATGAATCAATTAATGCTGAGGTGGCAAATAGAAAGATGCAACATGCAGAGTTGTATTAAAAATATAATTTCCTTGTCACTTTGATATAACAGAGTACTTTGCATAGAACTTGGAATTGAAAATGTCAAATAAATTTTGAAATAACAATGTAGAGCAAAAAACCCCAAACATTCCTTAAGTTTAAAAACTCTTGGTTTACAATTGGGCTAATCCTAAATAATTAAAGAATAACCCACCACCAAAAACCAAATTGTGATTGAAGTAGTCTAACTGTATACTTAATTCACTGATAGAGCTCTTGATACAAGAAGTAAGAATATACAGCCCCTGCACTTACAATGACGATAGGTTTCTTCTATACGTTTTCTTATCCCTCTCCTGTAGATTCAATTTCACGCCCATTTCAGGAAGGCACAAAATGTAGTTTTCCCAGCCGCCACACTAGCTGAATGTGTACTTTTTTTTCCTCTTTCAGTGTGAATTAATGCAGTTAACATCAACATCAACCGCATTTGCATTGTCACTATCACCGTTTCTTGGAGGGGGTTCTGTGATTAACATGTTTGTATTTATTATCAACAAGAGAAATACCATTTCGTTAAAACGTCAATACCGGTAATTTTATTTTGAAGGCTAAGAAATTCTATCGGAAGTGAGTTTCCTTATTGTGGCTAGTTCCACGCAGCTTTACTTTGCAGAAGGCAAAAAACATATAATTTCCTATGAAAACGATTGTTTTCAACTTGCCATTGATATAGCTTGCTAACCAGTTAGCTTCTAGCGATCTCCTCTGCCACGAGTTTGAAACACCCGCCGAAAAGCTGTCGTGATGAGGGAGCGTTTCTTGTAGGCTACTGACGCGGCTGTTGGGTGTCTTGTCCTGACTAGTCGGTGGGGGGCGTGTCTTGTACTGTCTTGTAGCGAGTCAGACCCTTCTCGCCGCCTCACTCAAACTTCTTTCTATGCCGGTGTTACACCTGTCCACCGCTGCCGCTGTATCGTCTGAGACGCAAACTGCACTAACAGGTAGGGTTGCCAACTGTCCCGTATTAGCCGGGACATCCCGTATTTGGGTCAAAAGTGGTTCTTCCCATACGGGACGTCGTTTGTCCCGTATTTGAATCATTAAAAAAAATAAGAAGAATTACATGCATAATCCCTTTAAATCTGGCCTGTGTGCCTGTGTGCTGTGTGGGAACGGCGCTAGGGGGCGCTCAGTTGTTGAGAAACCCCATAAGGCCTACGTGTACTCTCGCCTCGTCCTCTTTCCTTGTCTGGAAAAAAAGTGGAGATTCGGGGCCTCCGAAAAAGAAAAGACTTTGTGCATACAATAAACAGTGGGAAGAAAAGTATAATTGGGTTAAACCCGTTAGTGGTGATTTGTCCAGAGCCTTCTGCACATTGTGTCGTCAGGAGTTTTTAATCAGCCATGGAGGAGAGAACGACCTGAAACAACATGCTGCCACAGAAATCCACAAGAGGACTACACAAGCTAAAGGTGCATCTAGCATTAGCAAGTTCTTCGCCACGACTACTACCGAAAATGACAAAGTTGCTGCGTGTGAGATTTCATCTGTATATCATACAGTTAAACACGGACTGAGCTACAACAGCATGGACTGTCTCAATAAGCTTAACAGTGCAATGTTTAATGATTCCAATACTGCGAAGAAAATCCACTGTGGAAGAACCAAAGCCGAGATGCTAACAGCCAACGTACTTGGTCCAAAAACTGTACGAGATATTCTGAATGATCTGTCTCCAACCGAAGGTGAGCAGGAGCCGGTCTATTTTTCAGTCGCCACAGATGCCTCGAACAAGGGGAACCGAAAAATGTTTCCTGTGTGCCTAAGATACTTCAATCCATCTGACGGAGTACAGTGTAAACTACTTGATTTTTGTGAAGACAGTGATGAATCGGCCAATGGCATCCACCGAGCTATAATGGATTGTTTAAGAAAATATCAACTTAAGACAGAGTGTATCACATCCTATGCTGCAGACAATGCGAATGTCAATTATGGCAAGCATCACTCTGTTTACCAGTTATTGCACAGTGAAAACAGTCGCATTTTGAAAGCAAATTGCCCAGCCCATATAGCTCACGATTCTTGTAAACATGCATGTGATCAGCTGTCAGTGGACATAGAGACAGTTGTCTTGAAGATTTACAGCCACTTCTCAGTATCTGCTTCTCGGCGAGAGGAACTTCGTAGTTTTTTCGCCTTTGTGGACATTGAGTGGAGAGAAATTCTGCGTCAAATCTGCACTAGATGGCTGTCACTGTATCCAGCTGTTGATCGTCTCTTACAGAGGTGGCCAGCGATCACGGCATACTTCAGGTCACGTGGGGAGGCCTGTCCTGTGGTGCTGAAGAAGATTTTTGTGGATGATGAGGAGAAAGCTGGCACAGTGGAAATATACCTGTGTTTTTTCCAAAATGTGGGACTTGTCTTTGACCAGCTTGTAAGGAAGCTAGAAGAAACCCAACTCTGCATCACTGATGTTTACGAGGAAATCAGGAAATTCAAAGCAAAAATGCTGCAAAGAAAAGATGACAGCTTTTGGGGATTCCAGACCAGACAGCTGATGGAAAAAATGCTGCCTACGGAAAAGGCCAAAGTGAAAGAGGACTTAATGGGATTTTACGACTCTGTCATTGCATACATTGACAAGTGGTTTGATTTATCCTCAGACAATGTGATGATGAAGCTTAAACCAATTGGCCTCTTTGAAAAACTCACTTTCTCTGACTTGGAGGAGGTGGCGGTCGCCCTCAAGTTGACTGACACAGTCAACATGGACAAACTGTACGAGGAATTCTGCGCTAGCCGGGAAGAAATCGAAACAGCACGACAGGACCCCACAAAATCGACCAGCGAGAAGTGGATGGCTGTTTTTCAGAAAATCGGAAAGGAGAACTTGACTAACTTGTTCCTGATCGTGTCATTTGTTCTCAGTGTGCCCGGTTCAAACGCATTTGTGGAGAGGATTTTTTCACTCATGGCCAATAAGTGGACAGATGCAAGAAACCGTTGCAGTACAGACCTGATCAAAAGTGAGCTTCAAATTTCGGTGAACATTAATATGCCCTGCAAAGACTTCTTTCTTGCCGTGCAGAAGGACAAAGAGTTGTTGGATGCTGTTAGGAGCAGCAAGAAGTATCCATGGAGAAAATAGGTGAGTAGGCTACCTCTCTATACAAAGCATCATGTAGGCTGTTACTATGGTTACCCCACCCTCTAGTCCCTCCTGTCCCATTTTGCTGGGATAGAATGTTGGCAACCCTACTAACAGGTAAAGTAAGATAACAGATAAGAAAGAAAAACGTTTTGATTTACGCATAGTGTTCAGCTTTGTTGATGATGGATGCTCTCTGAAAACATTTGACCAGATAATTCATCTCAGCCAGAGTGTGTATGTCTGATAGGCGACACCCCAGCCTGAGCTCTTCGTTCCTGACTTCGGAGACTTTATTGGTCATTAACAAACACGGCTAGATGGATTATGTCAATACTAGCGAGCCTGCTAATCTGGACTCTCATATTGGACCGCGTTATATCCGTAGATAGTGCTGGGCAGTATGTCGGTTAACCAAGAAATGAAATCAAAGGCGACTACCTCAATGCCTCTATCACTTTTATTGTGGATTTTTTGTCTCGAACATTAGAAACCCAAGCTCAACACATGAGAACAAAACACACGAGGGTTTCGGTCACTAAAAACAGTGCACTCTACCACCCCCCCATCAGCAGCATGTCTTAACTTGTCATAGGTCTCTCGCACTCGTCTCTGTCATTGATTATTCACATTTGAGCTTGATGATGACAATTTTTACGTCATTCAAACCACACACTTATTTTTATTATTGTTATATTGCTATACAGGAATTATCCAACCGCACACTGTTAGACTTTGTTGCCAGTTTACTCACATCTTTATTTTTCTTGTAACATTTTCAAAAATGGGCTCAAGGAGTGACCGACGCGTTTGGCTTGTTGCTTCCTCAGGTTCGCTTACTGATTGCACAATCCATCACAGGTGTTTAGAAAGACTCAGATACAAATGGCGAGGCTTGAATCCCCGTCACATGATCACACCATCACTCACATACTATCATTTTCCACAACTGTTCACAGTTGGCCAGATGGTGGTGCTATTATTTAACATTTTGTAAAACAGGCCACAACTCCCACACTGTATGTCCAACTGACAAGAAAAATGGTTTTAATAACACCTTTTTAACATCTCCTACACCATTTGTCTGACTGCCACCAAACATGGCAAGTTAGTCTATGGACAAAGCTCTTTAAAACTTATTTATTAGCCAGTTAACTTGAAAAGGTGTGGTGGTGTTATCTTGTTAACATGTCAGTTGTTTGTACAGGACAGAGTCGACTTCCCTGAATCCCCAAAAATGGCAGAGGGACACAGCAAACTGACGGTAAGTTGCTATACAGTCCTCACAGAATTCATGTATTGATATTGGGGCAGCTTTTTATGGAGTTTATGATGAAGGTTTGGGAGGAGAGATTCTATATGTTCTATTCACAGTGCCCCACCGTGCTCTTTAAATCACTACAGCACCCTGGGGCACAGAGTGCCATTCTACCAATGAATCACTCAACCAATCAGAACTCACCACCTTTAGTATACCTGAGATACTCAGCTTCTCTCCTCAGTTCCTTGTTTCTTGCGTCGCTCCTACTCACCTTCCTCCACCATAGTTTATTATTATTTACAGCTGTTGTATTGGTTAGTTAGTTCTAGATGCACAAGAAACATTAATTTATTAATATTAACATTTCAGCCTTCATCAGGGTGTTTCCACAATGTTACCCAACTTCTTCTACATTAAAAGACAGCCACAGGAGACTGATTAGGGAATGTAACTATGGAAGGAATTTTTTCCAAGTATTAAAACACAAAGAAATGTAGGATCACAAGCCAAAAAACAATAATGGCAACCTAAAACTATGAACAAGTGCTAAAATTTTAAAGGCAAAGAAATCAGATTTGCCTCTACACCCAGTCTTTGAAAACTGAATTGAAAAGTTTGAAACAAGCAATAAAATTGTATCATTACTTCAGTTTCACTCAGATTGTAATTGAATTCCTCATGAGACTGCAAGTCATCAGTTTTTTTTTATTTGAACAGCAGATGGCGCTAAGCCGCGATTGCATTTCCTGAGTTTTGAGGTTACACAATACAAAGTTTGCTGAAAGTTGGGGCTGGCTAAACTACAGTGAGTTTAATAGCAAAAATCAAACAATATTTTCCTAGTAATGTGTTCATGTGCAAGAGAAGGCTGGGAACCCTTTTTACAGCCATTTGTTCTCCATGAGGTGTCGAAGCTACGCGGTTACGCTCATGATAAGAGCTTTTTTTTAAAAAACGTTTCAGTCACACTAATTAGTCCAGTGTTTTTCAACCATAAAAAAAACCCCATATGAGACGGATCATCAGCTCTTATCATGAGCAGGACTAGGTAAGTACCGACATGATTAGTTGCACAACAAAATGGAAACGGCGCCTAACAAGACCATGGTTTTACAAGAGACGGCTCACTTGACTCAGTCCCTAAACCTATTAGGTGGAGTGCTAACTATATGAGCCAATGAACTACCTAACAAAACACTACTAAAGTGAAATGCTTTCATGACCGCGTCATGTGTGTGCTTTCTCCAACTGTGAATCAAGGATTATACTTTAACATACGGTACCATTACCGGGTAATTTTACAAAAACAATGCCAAGCATGAAACAGGCATAGCCCCATAGTATCTCTCTCTTTAGCCCCGTGACAGCAGGGGCTCTATGGATCACATTGTGAGTCGTCCGGACGGTCGCACTGTTCACCACTTTTTGTCATGTGGCTGAAAGTGTGCTGCAGGGAGTTAGACTGCAGGGACACTTTCATAAAATTAAATGACATGGGGCTGTTGGACCCTTACTCTTGGTATTTTACATTTGCAAAATTCTTTGTTCATTTTGTTTATTCAAACCTTTCATTAAAAATGGATTTGCTCTAGTAATGGTTTTGTTTTGCATTTTCAAATTTAAAGATATTAAATATTGGCACAAAATATCTTCTATCGGCAGCTTAAACTTGCAATAAGCAATATCAGACTGCAAAACCAGTCCTGAAACTAATGTGTGCTATGTGGAGATTTCCTTGAGACATAATGATATAAACCAACATCCACACAGCAGCAGCTGTGTTGCTGTTTTCACCTTTTTTTTTTTAAAGCTTGTTGTCAAATTCCGCTCCGGAACGAAGGTCCTCCTGGACCATTCAGTAGCTTCCCAAATTTTTAAAAACTACCTTGTCTCCTCCCTTGCTGTTTAAAAGCGGCGTTCTCCCCCTCCCATCCCTGAAAGAAATTATTGTAATGGCGGAAACAATGAAACGAGCAACTTGTTAAACTAGTAAACTTGCTACCTACCTCTTCACTTGTCATTGTGGGACATGTAACCTTCAGCAGGAGAAATGCCTGGCAAAGTGAAACTGGTAACTGGTGAGACTTCTCTGTAGGTACTGTTAGCTTAGCTATTTGCATTTATGCACAGTGCTTTGCATAGTTTGCCTCCGTAGTGTAGTGGCTTTGCTGTGTGTTATTTACAAATGTGTTGTGGTTTTCCAGAAAATTTTGCTTATTGCAGCTTTAAGTTAAAAAAAACAATCAGTATCGGTCTTAAAAAACGCATCAGTCAAACCCTAAAATCCACCTGATAACAGAATTTACATTGTTCTAGATTATATACCATTAATTATAACTAAAATACAGTTAAAAGAAAGATTACATGTTGAGACCGCAGAATCATGTTAACCTGCTTTAAAGGATAATGCTGGTGTTTTTTAATGCATTGCTTACCATCAACAAATCCTATGAAAATAACAAAATCAACAATGCGTTTGCTCTACTCCCGTTACTTTCTGACTTCCCACGTTCCATTTGTAGCCATCAAGCCGGAAGCCATTGGCTCCAATTGTAAGCTAAAAACCTTGAAATACAGTTCACAACGACATAGTTTAAATTTTAAATTTTACCACGAAAAATCAGGCTGTTGTAGTTATTACCAAATCAAATTCAAATGGGAACAAATTCTTCATTACACCGGGGACAGAAGCTACAGAACTACTTTCTTGAGATCGCACATTTACAGCCGGCTTAGTAAGTTGTTTGAGGAAAAAGTCGGCCGGCCCGGTGCATCATGATCATGAAATATGCTGCAGAGCAGCAGCATGGCTCTGTGACTGGTTTTTAATCGTTTTTTTTAATACAATGGAGTTCTATGGCTTCATTGGGCACCGGCTACATGGACGAGACTTCTTGGCAAAACAAAATCATTGCTGATTTTGTTATTTTCATAGGATTTGTTGACGGTAAGCAATGCATTAAAAAACACCAGCCTTATCCTTTAAGCAACACTCAAGGACCTCCTTTCAACATATTCAAGGGAGCGGACAAGGAGGGATTGAGAAGCCTGTCAATCTTTGATCTGACCAATTGAAGAGAAGCACACCCCCACCACTCCAAAGCCCCGCCCCCTGAACATTTGTCCAAGAAGGCAAAAGCAAACATCAGAAATGCAAAGCAAAAGCCAGATGGCGCTGAACTGCAATTGTTGAACTCAAAAAAAATGACTTGTGGTCTCATGAGGAATTCAATTGCAAACTGAGTGGGGAAAAAACAAACATTTTATTGCTTGGTTTCAAACTAAACTAATACATTTCATTTGCAAAAATTGAATTGGGATTAAAATCTGACTTCTTTGCCTTTCACATTTTAGCACTTTGTCATATTTTGCAAAGTTTTGGGTTACTATTGTTTTTTGGTTTGTGGTCCTACATTATTTCCATATGCAGCACACCTGAGTTTCAATAACAGGAATATCAACAACTTCAAGCCATTAACCCAGTATGCACAGAGCACACTAATCAAAAGTCAATACAGAAACACATGTCAACAATATACCAAAAATATTATAACAATATTATTACAAAACATATATAGGAATGTGTAATATTCAGACATCACTCACTTAGGATGTTCATAAACAACCAAACACAATCCTGTCAGATACTGACCAATCTAACTACTCTAAGAAGCACAAATTTCAGTTCATGGGCTACTTTACAAAACACTTCAAATCATATACTGTGACTTCGAAATATGTATCAACTTGTAGTTGGATCACGAGGACATAGCAGACCATATTAAGCTGACACTTAAAAATACAGTATAAATATCTTGAAAAATCTTTTTCAAAAGTCGTCTACAGTATCACTCTGGAAAAGTATCTGACAGAATCAAAATCCTTTTCTCGTCTCACAGATCAATCCTGCACCCAGTAAAGTGAGAGTGAAGGAGGAGGAGGATGATGGTGATTCCAGGGTCAGTAGACTGTGTAATCCATACATGCACAAAACAGGTTGCATGTTTACCACATGAATCTCACTTTTATCTTCTTACTCTCATTTCCTGCAGGTGGGACATCTTCATCATTTCAGATTTAAACTGAGCAACGCTCACAATAACTACAACATTACCTGTGATCGCCCTTGTACAGTCCTGGAGGCACTGAAAACCAGTGAAAGATATCCGGAAAATTACCTAGATGAAAATGTTGTAATTCAGTTGGGCAAAGAAGAGAGGAAAATTGCTATTGCAACACATTTTCCTTGCTATTTGATTGAGACTGGGGAGTTGCTGGTCATATTGTGTGAATCAGAAAAGGTAGAAGAAGCTAAACGTCAAGAAATACCTTCACAGAGCAGTTACATTACATTCTGCATTGATAGAGAGGGAGG
The DNA here is from genome assembly GCF_046629955.1 of Centroberyx affinis. Classification (NCBI taxonomy): domain Eukaryota; kingdom Metazoa; phylum Chordata; class Actinopteri; order Beryciformes; family Berycidae; genus Centroberyx; species Centroberyx affinis. The sequence goes on along the minus strand of NW_027283637.1, from coordinate 28,377 downwards.
ACAAAACACCAAAACAAAACAGCTGTTTATGAGTAACATTATCAAACAGTTTAAGTATCTCTGCGTCTATGCAGAGAGGGGGATCACTGTGGAAGAAGCTCTGAAAAGAGATGGTCGCTTCATGAATAACCTCGGCAAGTTCACCCTCTCTGATAATGCAGATTCAACCTCTCACACTGAACATACTCAACTGGTTGACAAGCTACATGGAAAAGAGTTCAAGATATGTCTTCCATGAGGAAAAAGAGGGGCAGACTCGAAGGGACTGTTAGGAAGCAAAAGAGCTAAATCCAGAGTTTCTGAAGCAAACAAGGAAAATCAGCAGGTAAATCAATCTGCATCACATGATTCACAACACAGTGATGATAAGTCAGAGGCAAAACCAATCTCAGATGTAGTGAAACGGAGAGGCCGCAGTGTCAGCGGCGTCAACATTGACCATGCAGAGATTTCTAGTCTCCTTCGTAAGCAGTTTCCAGATCTGAAACATGATCATGTATAGTGGCAAAGAGGTCAACATGAGAATACTGTATATTCTTCAGCATATGACATGAGTACACACACACACACACACACACACAAACACACACTGCGATTAATAGACTTTGTCTGCACAGATTACTCTCACATAACAGGAAACATCAGTGTTGATCCCTCCATTATATAGGGAGGGGTTGGTCACCCTGCTTCAGGGAGCCGTCTTCCAATCCTGCCTACTGTACATCCATTGGAACAACAGTAGTAGGCCTAATGGATGCTGATTGGCCGGCTGTAAACAAGATGAGTCTGAATCTCTGAAGTAAAAAGACAGCTGTAGCCTACTTTTGCGTAGGCCTGCGTTAAGGCCGACTTCTATATCTTTAAAAAGCCTTTGTTTTCATTTCTGTTTCCACTTTCCACCGTATTCCATGTTGTCTGTCTGTGAGTCACCAGGAAAAATGACAGAATCTTCCCCTGTTTTTGTGATTTGAATTTGAATTGAATGTCTTTTTTTTTCTTTTAGTCATGTCAGTATCATGATAAAGTATGAACTTGACCACGGTCGTCATTCTGTGCATTTTGACTGTCAAAATAAAAGCTAAAGGAGGTCAAGCAGGCAGTGACTAGTGGACACCTGGATCACAGCGCCTCCTAGTGGATTAAAGTTCACATGTCAACAAGTATCTGCAACCTCTAGTCTGTGGCATGAACTTTGATGCCACTGCTATGACAAGAAGTCTTTCTGTACAATAGGACAGCATTTGTTCATATCTGAGGAATTGTTTTCATAAGTATCTGTATCATAATGTAATGGGTTGTTAGTTGAGAAAAAGAAGTCACTTGATCTTTTCACACACTGGATTTACATTCAGTAGATCTAGAGTGTTGTGCCTTTGTTGTGCTGAGTCAGGTAGTTTACATACTGGCTGTACGCCTCATGTTTCTGTTTCCCAGCGAACATTGGAATTCAGTTTCAGTTAATTTGCACAATGGTTATGATAAAAACAATAGGACAATACAACATTAAAATGAAATTCATTGTGCAGGAGAGGAAAGAAGCCCAGAAGGCTTGTTCAAGGTCATCCCCTTAATTTCAATAAGTCATAAAAAAAAATTCACATAAAACATACATACCAACATTACCAATCATTAACATCCCAACATCAGTCATCAAAACATACTGTATATACAAAAGAGACAAAACAGAAAAAGGGAAACAGAAAAATAGATTTCTTGTGCATACATAAATATGCACAAGAGCCAGTATACAATCTGTGTTAGATACATGATTTTTTTGTGATTTGAAAACTATCAGAGAGGATAATGACTTCAATGTCGTGTTCAGTGAATTCCATAGATGAGGTCCTCTACTAACAATCGTCTTCACTGCAACATTAGGACTGGTACAGAGAAATAGTCACACAACTCACACACTCAAACGTACACAAATATGCTCATATGCAAGCTTACATGGACACAAACAGACGTGTGCAAGAAACATGTGCACGCTCTCACACACACACACATACACACACACGCACGCACACACAGTTTTACAGTAATTGGCTCAAGTGTGGACTTTGTGTGTATTTTGCTTGATGTGATCACAGCTTTGAACTTAACTTATTATTGAACATGACACACAAATACATAATTCCTGACTGAACATCAGATCAAACCCATCTTTTGTCAGAAAAGAGATAAAAATGATTAAATGTTTATTATCATATATAACAATTTTAAATTGATAATATCCATGTATTATTATACATCATGTATTCCACAATTACATTTTCATCTACTAACAACTTTATTCAGTAAGATAAAAAAATAAAACATAAAAATAAAACATCACCTCATATTCATTGCTGATACATAGATTGACTGAAATTTGAATTCATTTTCAATGGACTATGTTTTTCATTGGTTATAACAGATGTAACCCTTCACCAGCACTAAACTAAACTATTGGATTTGTAAGAGAAATCACAGACTCAATGGAAGATCTGAAAATGACAGGAGCATTCTCTGTTGTGAAGTCACTTCTCTTACCCATTTAGAACGAGACATTTTTAATAAATCACAAGATTGACATATTTACATTTACATAAACCTTTCTTTTTAAAATGACTGTGACCATTGTGTCACTGGGAGTAAACAATGATTTGATCAACTGGAAAACACTAGCTGCTGTGCTAACAACCTGTGACCAGGGAACAAGAAGTGGTGTCTGACATCCCAGTATGAAGGAGCTGTAACCAGTTACCTAACTAGTCTCCATTGGCTCCACAGGGTCTGATGGCTTAACATCACTGACAGACTCAAGTGCGTCTTTTAGAGCTATCTGCAGATATATGTTCTCCTCTACCTCCCTCTTAACTTTCTCCAAAAGCTCATCATTTTTGCTTTTCTTCAGCTGAATCACAAATGTCTTGAATATGGCGATCAGAGGATGGGCGTACTCTATCACATTACTGTCAATCTCTTTACAGAAGAAGCCAGCAGAGTGCAAACCAAACACTCGGCCATGAGCATCAAACACTGGGGAGCCAGAAGAGCCGTGATACATGAAGGTGTTGTAGGTCACTACTTTGTCCACTTTACCTCCACCCTGCAGTATGTTGTGAATGCCTTGATTCTTGATCACTTCAACAACTGAGCAGAGAGGAAACACATGGTCTTTGTAGGTCTCTAAATGTTTGTCTACAGCCTCCACTCTCTTCTCTTTCTCAATGATACATGTGGGATCCAGTTTTTTCACACCTCCTGCTGGGTGACCGATAATGCAGGCTTCACCATCTACAGGTACTGGACCACATATCTTCAGGAGTCCTGGTGGTAGCTTGGGCTTCTGTTTTGTCTGAGAGGCCTCTGACTCTGTCTGAGGAGCTGCTGTCTGTGTGTCAGGGTCAAGCTCAAGTATGGCATAATCCAGTTCATGTCCACTTGCATGATAATTGCAGTCAATGATTGTTTTCTTAACTTTGACCCAATTGGAATCTCTACCAGATGGCTCTTCATAGTTAAATACAGCATTTATATCTGTTGTTACCTGCCACTTATCTACAACTTGTACAACACAGTCTTTGAATAAGTGTGCATTAGTCAGGATGAAGTTATCAAACAGGATAAAGCCTGTGCCCTGACAAACATCCCCAACAACAACTCTGCAAACTGATTGGCTCAGCTCTAGCAGCTTCCTGACTCAGTGAACTTCACTAAATGACTGCTGGATCTTTCCAAAGTCTTCCTTCCTCAGATCCAATGCTTTCTGATAGGAATTACCTGGGAATCGACTCTCCATCCATTGTTTCAGTTTGAGACTAGAATTCTCTGCATGGTCAATGTTGACGCTGCTGCTGACTTTGCTGTTGCCTGAGATTGGTTTTGCCTCTGACTTATCATCACTGTGTTGTGAATCATGTGATGCACCTTGCTTTGCCTGCTGCTTTTCCTTGTTTCTGGATTTGGCTGGTGTTCCTCGTGGAAGACATATCTTTAACTCTTTTCCATCAAGGTCGTTAACCTGGTGATCATGTTCAATGCATAGGTCTGAACCTGCATTATCAGAGAGGGTGAAGTTGCTGAGGGTATTCATGAAGCGACCATCTCTTTTCAGAGCTTCTTCCACAGTGATCTCCTTCTCTGCATAGACGCAGAGATAATTCAACTGTTTGAAAGCATTACTTATAAACAGCTTCTTTGTTTTGGCGTTTGTTCCTCCCTCTGTATCAATGTAGAATGTAATGTATCTACTCTGTGGGAGTATTGCTTGCTGGGGATCTTGGGTCTCTTCAACCTGTTTTGATTTACATGATATGACCACCAACTCATCATTCTCAATCAAATGACAAGGAAAATGTGTTGCAACAGAAATGTCCTTCCCTGCTCTGTCCAACTGAATTACAACATTGTTATCCGAATAGTTCTTTGCATTATATACATCTCTTGTTTTTAGAGCCTCCAGGACTGTGCAGGGTTGATTACAGGTAATTTTGTAAGTCTTGCAATCGTCGATGAATTGAAATCTGAAACGACGAGGATATCCCTCCTGCAGGAAATCACAGCAAGAAGATAAAAGTGAGATTCATGTGGTAAACATGCAACCTGTTTTATGCATGTAGAAAACATTACACAGTCTACTGACCCAGAAACCGCCATCCTCCTCCTCCTTCTTCACTCTCACTTTACTGGGTGTAGAATTGATCTGTGAGAAGACAAAGGGATTTAGATTACATCAGATGCTTATCCAGAGTGATACTGTAGACAGACTGTTTTGAAAGATATTTTCTAAAATTTTGATATGGCATTTTAACTGAATTTTTGTTTTTCAGAGTGAGGAAATATTCACCAAAACCCCCCCCAAAAAAACAATCTCCCTGGTCTCCCTGATTGGTTGAGTGATTGATTGGTACAATGGCGCTCTGTGCCCTAGGGTGCTGTAATAATAATAATAATAATAATAATAATAATAATAATAATAATAATAATATAATTTTTATTTGTATAGCTCCTTTCTTAACAACGTTACAAGGTGTTACAAGTAAAAATAAAATACAGATAAAATGAAGTTAAAAAATATTAAAACAACATAATGCAAATATACAACACCAATAACCAGTGGTACCAAAACAATAAGAGAAAACAATTCTAAACAAGCAACAAGCATAGAAGAACTGGAATTGTACATAGACTGTAAATACAAATGCACTGTAGGGTTTTAAAGAGTGTGGTGGTATAGGCAGCATGCATAGAACATATAGAATCTCTCCTCCCAAACCTCAGTCATAAGCTCCATAAAAATCTGCTCCAATATCAATACATGAATTCTGTGAGGACTGTATAGTAATTTACCGTCAGGCTGCTGAATCTCTCTTCCATGTTTTGAGGATTCAGGGAAGTCGGCTCTGTCCTGTACAAAGAATTGACATGTTCAGCACCCACAAGATATTTGATCTATTATTTGATATTATTTGATATTATTATTATTAGTAGTAGTAATAGTAATAGTAGTAGTACTAGTAGTATAAAGGAATGTGTATTAAGAGGTTAATTGATAGTTCATGTTTGTTGACTCTGTAAGTTTGGTTTAGTCCTTTGTAAATATAACACACACAGGAATGTGTATAAAGAGGAAATAAGTTTGGTATGAACTGATTGTGAGGTTGACATTGTCACAGCCATCACTGTGTCCCCTGTCTCTTCCTAGTCTCTCCCTGAGTGTCTTGTGTTGTGTGTCTTGTGTTGTGTGTCCTGTGCTTTGCCCTAGGTCCAGCAGAGGGCCTCCTGCACCTTCTACATGCAGTCCAGGTGTCTTTGCTGTCAGCTGTGTCTCATCCATCAACTACCCCCCGTGTCTATAAGCCAGCCCCAGTTAGTCAGTGTTGCTTGTTCGTTGAGTCTTTCAAGTCTACAGCCTCTACCTTAGTGTAGTTTCTCCTGTCTGTTGGTCAGAGTTAGTCAGATCAGTACTCCCTAGTCAGAAGCCTGTTTTTGTGTCTTACCTGCTATTCAGTATAATAAATCTCCCACTTGGGTTCTGCTCATGCCTGCCTCAGCCTGTTCGTGTCTGCACTTGGGTCTGAGCCAGTCAGCCTTGTCAGACAGACAGGAGACAGCAGCACTGCAGCAGTAGATCACTCTGCACGGTTAAAAACAAGTGCCGGATAACTATGGGACAAAAAACAGGCAAACACTGAGTCATTTTTATCACATCACTTGGTAACTAGTGTACAACAAAATGACTGGGTTCTAAAAAGGTAAATTGGTTTCACTCAGTTTAAACTTGATACAGTTTAAAGTGTTTATCTTAGTTCTCCAGATCTCAAGTTGATGTATGGGTCACAACAAAGCACATCAATTGTCAAATGCAATGAAAATGCTTTTAACTATTCTAAATTCCTTTATGCATCAAACAGTTGTCTAATTAATCAGGATATAAGTCACACATGTGTGTTGATTAGAGATGAACCCATAAAGACAAAACAGTGTAGGAGACATTACATCATTAACTGTGGGAGAACCGTCCGCCATCTTACCTGGGTTTAGCTATTGCTAACAATAGCTGTAGTTATTGTTATCTAAAAGCTACATAAATGCCTCATGTTCGGTACCATTTCAGACAGTCACAGTTGTTTTGCACACAATGCATTAAATTAACTAGCAGTGATGTTTCGATAAAACAAATATTAGCATTATAAAGGTAGCGTAAGCCACCTTCACCATTGTTTCTATTATTATTACGGCAAGCTGACACGTGGACCGAGGTAAGATGGCTGCCATGCGGTCCCATTCCAAAACATTCTCTGACATGTCCCCTCTACTGTTTAATCTCTATGGATAAACCCCACCACAAACACACAGTCAACGTCAATTCTTACTAAATGTTTTAGTGCATACAAAGACTTTTTAAAGGTTTGAATGACTTCCAACTCAAAATTGTAATTCCTTCTTTCTTTATCTCAGATATATGGAATACCTTCGTTAAGGATTAATTATCTCGTCAAACTCTTGAACACTCTGAACAAAGATGAAAAATCAGCGTAAATCAAAAGAAATCCTTCTCTCTTAACTGCAGTCAGACTTTACCTGGTAGTGGAGCAGATACTCGTCTCTCAGATCACAGCCGTACAAGACAGAGGGTTTGAGAGAAGTTTCTGTGTGTGGCTTCGAGAGTATATACAGTAGTTTCTTCTTCATCCCATAGGAACACATTACGTAGTGAAGATGTGTGGCAAGAGCGCCCCCCCCAAAACTAGATCACTGCCAGTAACACACCTCCGCCCCACAGCAGTGTGTGCTGCAGCAGAGAAAAATAGTCCTGTGATTTCCTGGTTAGTGAAAGTGTGTGTAATGGAGGAACTGTGTGGTGAAATCAGTGACTAGTCGACACCTGAGTCACAGCGTCACCTAGTGGTATTAAAGTCAACGTGTCAACAAATCTGTGCAACTCCCAGTCTGTGGTATGAACTATGATACCACTGCTATGAAGCGTTTCTGTACTACATGATGTTTGTTTGCATCTGAGGTATTGTTTTATTGATGCTTATTAGTACTAAGACTTAATAGTATCTGTATCATAATTGTTGACAAATAGAGTGTTGTGCCTTTGTTGTGCTGAGTCAGGCAGTTCACTATGGTGTTTCTACTGTTTAGTTGCATTAAAAATACAAACAGTGCATTCACACTGAGGTTGTAAGCTCAACAGTTATGGAACAAGTTGGATTTTAAATATATATTAACAGCAAAGAGGCAACATTGTAAATTCCCTGACCCTCTTCTACAGAAGCCCTGCACTCTTAAACTATCATTAACTTAAGTCATTTATTTATTAAGCTAACTCTAACCCTAAAATCAGTTCCATGTGTGGCTGTATGCCTCATGTTTCTGTTTCCCAGCGAACATTAGACAGATGACAACACTTGTCACCACTGCAACATCAGGACTGATACAGGAAAAAAGCACACAACTCACACACTCAAACATATACACAAATATGCTCGTATGCAAGCTGACATGGACACACAAACACATCAGAACGTCAGATCAAACCCATCATTTGTCAGACAAAAAGTCCAAGACGTAAGAATGATTAAATGTTTATTGTCATAAAGGTATAAGAAATTTAAATTGATCATTTCCATGTATTGTTATACATCATGTATTTCACGATTACATTTTCATCTACTAACAACTTCATTCAGTAAGAAAAGTTAAACAAAATAAAATTCATTTGCAATGGACTATGTTTTTCATTTGTTATGACCAGTGCTGGAAATGGCCAGATTTTACTGGTGGGACACTACTAGGTGATCCCCTGTATCATCATCAAGAAAACCAATATGAACAATAATGCATGTACTGTACCTGTGATGTATAGCCTACTAGATTAGCCAGCTGCTTTTTCCTCACTCTAATTCTGCCAATTCTGCTTGTAGAATATTATGTTTATGACACTGGGCCTGTTTCCACAGATAATCTCAAAGTAGGATACCTAATCTATTCTTACAGACTCCTTGGTGATCCGCCTTACTCTATATCAAAAAGAAAACTTTTCACAGTCCTACCCTACTTCTTTAAGAGGCTTTATGAATATTGACCATTTTTACTCTTATGCCACATCAGACATCACTGTGAATTTTACAAGTAGACAGATAATATGAAGCTCAGCCTGTTACTATTTCTCTGAATACTTAATACAAAACATTGAGCTCCGATGACCATTTTGAACCATGATTTCATGTTTTTAGCAAATGAAAAATAATTCTATGCAACAGTTTAACGATCTCAGAGATGCCCGAGTTTCTGTGTTTGAGATTACATTTTATTGTGATTTACCTTGATTTTCGCCATTGAGAAAATTCTTCCTGATTTTTGATGGAACCTCTGAGCTGGATAGTGAAGCGTTTCAATCGTTCATCTGAATTTAGAATTGCTTTATAAATTCAAAAAATCTGACAAAAACAAAGTTTGGATTATTCTGAGGCGGAACTCCGTCCCCCCTTGCATTTTACTCCCGGAATTCCGTTGGGGTGCGTTCCGGCCCATTTCCAGCACTGGTTATGACAGAAATAACAATTCACCAGATAGATGTAACCCTTAACCAACACTAAACTATTTGCAAGAGAAATCATTCAATGGCAGATCTGAAAATGACATCTGCTTTTATCTGTTGTCCAGTCAGTCACTTCTCTTACCCATTTAGAACGAGACATTTTTAATAAATCAAAAGACTGACACATTTACATGTGCATGGTCCTTTCTTAAAAAAACTACTGTAACCATTGTGTCACTAGGAGTAAACAATGATTTGATCAAGTGGAAAACACTAGCTGCTGTGCTAACAACCTGTGACCAGGGAACAAGAAGTGGTGTTTGACATCCCAGTATGAAGGAGCTGTAACCAGCTACCTAACTAGTCTCCATTGGCTCCACAGGGTCTGATGGCTAAACATCACTGACAGACTCAAGGGCCTCTTTAAGAGGGACCTTCAGAAAGAGGTTGTCCTCTACCTCCTTCTTAACTTTCTCCAAAAGCTCATCATTTTTGCTTTTCTTCAACTGAATCACAAATGTCTTGAATATGGCGATCAGAGGATGAGCGTACTCTATCACACTCTGCTCATGCTTTGGAAACCCATAGACACAGCCAGCAGAGTGCAAACCAAACACTCGGCCATGAGCATCAAACACTGGGGAGCCAGAAGAGCCGTGATACATGAAGGTGTTGTAGGTCACTACTTTGTCCACTTTAGCTCCTCCCTGCAGTATGTTGTGAATGTTTCGTTTCTTGATCACTTCAACAACTAAACAGAGAGGAAACACATGGTCTTTGTAGGTCTCTAAATATTTGTCTACAGCCTCCACTCTCTTCTCTTTCTCAGTGATACATGTGGGATCCAGTTTTTTCACACCTCCTGCTGGGTGACCAATAATGCAGGCTTCACCATCTACAGGTACTGGACCACATATCTTAAGGAGTCCTGGTGGTAGCTTGGGCTTCTGTTTTGTCTGAGAGGCCTCTGACTCTGTCTGAGGAGCTGCTGTCTGTGTGTCAGGGTCAAGCTCAAGTATGGCATAATCCAGTTCATGTCCACTTGCATGATAACTGGAGTCAATGATTGTTTTCTTAACTTTGACCTCATAGGATGCTCTATCAGATGGGTTTTCGTGGTTAAATACAGCATATACATCTTTTGTTACCTGCCACTTATCTCCATCTTGTACAACACACTTTTTGAATAAGTGTGCATTAGTCAGGATGAAGTTATCAAACAGGATAAAGCCTGTGCCCTGACAAACATCCACAACACGGACTTTGCAAACTGACTGGCCCAGCTCTAGCAGCTGCCAGAGTTTTTCAACTTCACTAAATGACTGCTGGATCTTTCCAAAGCCTTCCTCAGATCCAATGCTTTCTGATAGGAATCTCCTGGGAATTAACTCTCCATCCATTGTTTCAGATCTGGAAACTGCTGACGAAGGAGTCTAGAAATCTCTGCATGGTCAATGTTGACGCTGCTGACACAGTGGCCTCTCCGTTTCACTACATCTGAGATTGGTTTTGCCTTTGACTTATCATCACTGTGTTGTGAATCATGTGATGCACTTTGCTTTGCCTGCTGCTTTTCCTTGTTTACTTTAGAATCTCTGGGTTCGGCTGGTGTTCCTTGTGGAAGACATATCTTGAACTCTTTTCCATGTAGCTTGTCAACCAGTTGAGTACGTTCAGTATGACGCATTGGATCTGCATTATCAGAGAGGATGAACTTGCTGAGGTTATTCATGAAGCGACCATCTCTTTTCAGAGCTTCTTCCACAGTGATCCCCCTCTCTGCATAGACGCAGAGATACTTAAACTGTTTGATAATGTTACTTATAAACAGCTGCTTTGTTTTGGTGTTTATTCCTCCCTTTGTATCAATGTAGAATTTAACATAACTGTTCTGTGAGAGTATTTCTTGGTGGTGATGTTGGGCCTGTTCAACCTTTTCTGACTCACTTTTAGATATAACCAGCACTTCATCATCCCCAATCAAATGACAAGGAAAATGTGTTGCAACAGCAATTTTCCTGTCTGCTTTGCCCAACTGAATTAAAATATTTTCATCTGAATATCCTTGTGTATATTTTGTATATTTTTCACTTGTTTTTAGTGCCTTCAGGACTGTGCGAGGACAATCACAGGTAATGCTGTAATTATTGTCAGTCTTGCTCAATTGAAATCTGAAATGATGAAGATGTGCTTCCTGCAGGGAATCAGAGTAAGAAGATAAAAGTGAGATTCATGTGGTAAACATGCAACCTGTTTTATGCATATAGAATGCAATGCACAGTCTACTGACCCTGGAATCACTATCATCATCCTCCTCCTCCTCCTTCACTCTCTCTTGACTGGGTGCAGGATTGATCTGTGAGAAGAGAAAAGGATTTAGATTCTATCAGATGCTTTTCCAGAGTGATACTGTAGACAGAAAAATATTTTCCAAAATTTTGATATTATGGCATTTCCACTGAATTTTTGTTTTTCAAGCAGAGAAAATATTCACAAAAGAATGATCTCCCTGATATGTCCACTGTAACTTCTGTTCTAGATAATGTGGCACACATAACATGTAAGCTTTGGTTTCCATTCTTAAAGTCTCTGCTGTTGAGTGAGTTCATAACTAGTTGTTGTTAAGACAGTTGTGTGTATTTTTAAGTGAAAACTTGATGTCTAGGTATGTCCTCATGTGATCCAACTACAAGCTGATACATATTTCAAAGTCACAGCTTTTTGTAGTGTGTTACGAATATTTACACTTTGCAACATATTTTTTTTTTTACATTTCTGATCACTAGAGGGGAAATGATTTTAATGCTAGTCAGGTTGCACGTTCAGCCTCATGAGCAGTGTCCCTCCTGGAGCTGGTTGGGTTCAGTGTCTTGTTAAATGACTACAATTACAGCTGCAACCCCTCATGCTACAGTAGCATATTACCTATCTGCTGTGGTCATCAGAGGTTTAGGTATCTCAGAGCTACCTTGACACAAAGGTCATAGATTTCACACACACTGGTTTGACCATCTGTTGAGGTCAAGTTCACCAGTTTGAGATTCATAATGTTCTGAGGTAATTTTATGCACAAATGATTGTGAGGGGTTGGCGGTATGTGTAATTGTGAATGGATAGGCAATGACTGTGCAAAGACTTTGGTCATGACACAGTGAGATGAGTTGGCCTTGGTCGAGAACTGAGGGTGTGCAGAACACTCTCACTGGACCAAACTGACTGTCATGCATCTACAATGCTAATAATGTAAATGCTAATTGTAAATAATAAAAAGCTATGGTGGAGGAGGAGGGACGAAAGAAACAAGTGAACTGAGAAAAAAAAAGGCAAGTACCTTAGATATATGAAAGGTGGGGAGTTATGTTATTGATTGGTAGAATGGGAGAATCTCTCCTCCCAAACCTCAGTCATAAGCTCCATAAAAAGCTGCTCCAATATCAATACATGAATTCTGTGAGGACTTTATAGCAATTTACCGTCAGTTTGCTGAGTTTCTCTTCCATGTTTTGAGGATTCAGGGAAGTCAGCTCTGTCCTGTACAAAGAATTGACATGCTCAGCACCCACAAGATATTTGATCATTATTATTATTAGTAGTAGTAGTAGTAATAGTAATAGTAGTAGTACTACTAGTATAAAGGAATGTGTATTAAAAGGTTAAATGATAGTTCATGCTTGTTGACTCTGTGTAAGTTTGGTTTAGTCCTTTGTAAATATAACACACACAGGAATGTGTATAAAGAGGAAATAAGTTTGGTATAAACTGATTGTGAGGTTGACATTGTCACAGCCACCACTGTCCCCTGTCTCTTCCTAGTCTCTCCCTGAGTGTCTTGTGCTGTGTGTCTTGTGTTGTGTGTCTTGTGCTGTGTGTCTTGTGTTGTGTGTCTTGTGCTGTGTGTCTTGTGTTGTGTGTCTTGTGCTGTGTGTCTTGTGTTGTGTGTCTTGTGCTGTGTGTCTTGTGTTGTGTGTCCTGTGCTTTGCCCTAGGTCCAGCAGAGGGCCTCCTGCACCTTCTACATGCAGTCCAGGTGTTTTTGCTGTCAGCTGTGTCTCATCCATCAACTACCCCCCGTGTATATAAGCCAGCCCCAGTTAGTCAGTGTTGCTTGTTCGTTGAGTCTTTCACGTCTACAGCCTCTACCTTAGTGTAGTTTCTCCTGTCTGTTGGTCAGAGTTAGTCAGATCAGTACTCCCTAGTCAGAAGCCTGTTTTTGTGTCTTACCTGCTATTCAGTAAAATAAACCTATAATAAACCAAGTCACACCTGTGTGTTGATTAGAGATAAACCCATAAAGACAAAACAGTATAGGAGACATTACATCATTAACTGTGGGAGAACCGTCCGCCATCTTACCTGGGTTTAGCTATTGCTAACAATAGCTGTAGTTATTGTTATCTAAAAGCTACATTAATGCCTCATGTTTGGTACCATTTCAGACAGTCACAGTTGTTTTGCACACAATGCATTAAATAAAAAATAGTGATGTTTGGATAAAACAAATATTAGCATTATAAAGGTAGCGCAAGCCACTTTCACCATTGCTTCTAATTCCGGCAAGCTGACACGAGGACCGAGGTAAGATGGCTGCCATGTGGTCCCATTCCAGAACATTCTCTGACATGTCCCCTCTACTGTTTAATCTCTATGGATAAACCCCACCACAAACACACAGCCAATGTCAATTCTTACTAAATGTTTTAGTGCATACAAAGACTTTTTAAAGGTTTGAACGACTTACAACACAAAATTGTCATTCCTTCTTTCTTTATCTCAGATATACAGAATACTTTCGTTAAGAATGAATTATGTCATGATCTGCCTGTCTGCATGTTCTGCCCCTGTTCCTGGTCTATCATTCCATTCTCTACCCAGTCCTGCCATCCTGTAGACATCCACTAGATGTCCTCGGACTTCCCCTCATCACCTTTCCCCCCTCCTGCACCACCACACCTGTCTGTCATCAGCCTGTTAGCCTTGTGTCCTTGTTCTGTCTTCTCCTGCCTCTCATCTCCCTATCCAGCCAGCTGTTCCCCGTTTGTAATTTGCCTCAGTGTGTTTATATGGGCTGTGTTTCTCAGCTGTCTTTGCCAGTTTCTTTGTTGTGTTCCCCGTGTTTCCCTTCGCTTAGTCACCAGCTCTGTTACCTGCCTTGTCACCAGTGTTGTGTCGTGTTGTTAGTCAGCTTAGACCTTCTGCCAGGTTTGGAGTCTTTGTTTCCTTTGTCGGCCTGTTTTAGTTTTTGCCTTTTTGGATCGCCTGCTTTGTTTTTGTTCTTCTGCCTAAGTTCAGCTATTAAAGCTCTTGCTTCTATCAAGTTCTCTCTCTGCCAGTCATTGCATTTGGGTCCAGTCCTGAGTTTTCCCCACACGTGACAAATTATCTTGTCAAATACTCTGAACAAAGATGAAAAATCTGCGTAAATCAAAAGAAATCCTTCTCTCTTAACTGCAGTCAGACTTTACCTGGTAGTGGAGCAGATACTCGTCTCTCAGATCACAGCCGTACAAGACAGACGGTTTGAGAGAAGTTTCTGTGTGTGGCTTTGAGAGTATATACAGTAGTTTCTTCTTCATCCAATAGGAACGTTACAGTTTTTCTCTTATCCAATAGGAACACATTACATAGTGACGATGCGTGTCAAGAGCTGCAGCCCCCCCCCCGGCATTCCACCAGCTCTTGAAGCCTGAATGTAGTGGGAAAGATGGTGTCTGTATCAAAGACATGTTTATGAAATACAAAGAGGAACAACAGTGACGACCATGTCAGCAAAACTTTCTTTGTAAATTAACATTATTACATCGCCTAAGGTCTGAACTTACCATCAGATGTATGGGGTGGAAGTAAAAAAAACCCAAATAAATCAAACAGTGAATGGTTTAAATAGCTATCAAATTAAATGGTGGATTGAATTTAACGCTGCTTTTAACACCACTTCATTAGATTTGTGACGACTCTCCCTCTCTGTCTGCCTTGTTGGTTCTGTCTTATTCTTTCCTGTTCCAGGATGTTGAAAGGTGGAGTCAGGAGACCTGCTGCCTGGCACAGAGGGCTCTCTCTCACTCCCCACACATCCTGTTAGTTGTTTTGAACTGTTAGTTCAGTTCCCACCTTACAACGCCCCCAGAACACTCTCTTCCATATTCACACCACTCACACCACCACTGATATTACTGACATACATGTACAATGTGGTTATTCCTGTTAATTCCTTATTCTTTTAAATAAATCTATTGCACATTTATTTGTTTTGTGTGTCCATCATCCTTTGTTACTTGTACTTGGGTTGTAACAAAACATAAACCTCCAAGAAGTCTGATGCATTGTACAGAGATAAAGCTAAACAGAACACATACGGTTCAAGAGATCCTGTAAATATAAGATAGTGATGTCTGTGGTGCGCTAGACTTATTTCAAAAGCAACTATTAGACATATAGACTTACACAAATTGACGTTGACATTTTTCACCATTAACATGTATAATGTAGATATTACTGGCATGTCTTATATAGATGCATATCATTCATTCTGCAAAACTAGATCACTCTGCCAGTAACGTCACCCCACAGCAGTGTGTGCTGCAGCAGAGAAAAATAGTTGTGAAAATGAAATGAACACAGACAGACACAATGGATCAGCGTGGCTGAAGCCTGTCTCTTTAAAAACAGAGGCAGCACAATATGTCCTCATCACCTCATTCACAGCAAAAGCACAGCGTTCTGCAACTGCTACATATACCTGAGTATGTGAAGCATTTGTCTACTCTAACCCTAAAATCACTGTTGGATCATGTATAGTGGCAAAGAGGCCAACATGAGAATACTGTATATTCTTCAGCAAATGACTTGAATACACAGAAACACACACACAAACACACACACACACACACACACACACACTGCGATTAATAGACTTTGTCTGCACAGATTACTCTCACATAACAGGAAACATCAGTGTTGATCCCTCCATTATATAGGGAGGGATTGGTCACCCTGCTTCGGGGAGCCGTCTTCCAATCCTGCCTACTGCACATCCATTGGAACAACAGTAGTAGGCCTAATGGATGCTGATTGGCCGGCTGTAAACAAGATGAGTCTGAATCTCTGAAGTAAAAAGACAGCTGTAGCCTACTTTTGCGTAGGCCTGCGTTAAGGCCGACTTCTATATCTTTAAAAAGCCTTTGTTTTCATTTCTGTTTCCACTTTCCATCGTATTCCATGTTGTCTGTCTGTGAGTCAGCAGTAAAAATGACAGAATCTTCCCCTGTTTTTGTGATTTGAATTTGAATTGAATGTCTTTTTTTTTCTTTTCGTCATGTCAGTATCATGATAAAGTATGAACTTGACCACGGTCGTCATTCTGTGCATTTTGACTGTCAAAATAAAAGCTAAAGGAGGTCAAGCAGGCAGTGACTAGTGGACACCTGGATCACAGCGCCTCCTAGTGGATTAAAGTCCACATGTCAACAAGTATCTGCAACCTCTAGTCTGTGGCATGAACTTTGATGCCACTGCTATGACAAGAAGTCTTTCTGTACGATAGGACAGCATTTGTTCATATCTGAGGAATTGTTTTCATAAGTATCTGTATCATAATGTAATGAGTTGTTAGTTGAGAAAAAGAAGTCACTTGATCTTTTCACACACTGGATTTGCATTCAGTAGATCTAGAGTGTTGTGCCTTTGTTGTGCTGAGTCAGGTAGTTTACATACTGGCTGTACGCCTCATGTTTCTGTTTCCCAGCGAACATTGGAATTCAGTTTCAGTTAATTTGCACAATGGTTATGATTAAAAACAATAGGACAATATAACATTAAAATGAAATTCATTGTGCAGGAGAGGAAAGAAGCCAGAAGGCTTGTTCAAGGTCACTACTCATTTTACAGTAATTAGCTCAAGTGTGGACTTTGTGTGTATTTTGCTTGATGTGACCACAGCTTTGAACTTAACTTATTATTGAACACGATACACAAATACATAATTCCTGACTGAACATCAGATCAAACCCATCTTTTGTCAGAAAAAGGCCAAGAGATAAGAATGATTAAATGTTTATTATCATGTATAACAATTTAAAATTGATAATATCCATGTATTATTATACATCATGTATTCCACAGTTACATTTTCATCTACTAACAACTTTATTCAGATAAAAAAAATTAAAATAAAAGGTCACCTCATATTCATTGCTGATACATAGATTCACTGAAATTTGAATTCATTTTCAATGGACTGTTTTTCATTGGTTATAACAGATGTAACCCTTCACCAGCACTAAACTAAACTATTGGATTTGTAAGAGAAATCACCGACTCAATGGAAGATCTGAAAATGACAGGAGCATTGTCTGTTGTCAAGTCAGTCACTTCTCTTACCCATTTAGAATGAGACATTTTTAATAAATCACAAGATTGACATGTTTACATTTACATAAACCTTTCTTTTTAAAATGACTGTAACCATTGTGTCACTGGGAGTAAACAATGATTTGATCAACTGGAAAACACTAGCTGCTGTGCTAACAACCTGTGACCAGGGAACAAGAAGTGGTGTCTGACATCCCAGTATGAAGGAGCTGTAACCAGCTACCTAACTAGTCTCCATTGGCTCCACAGGGTCTGATGGATTAACATCACTGACAGACTCAAGGGCCTCTTTAAGAGGGACCTTCAGATAGAGGTTGTCCTCTACCTCCTTCTTAACTTTCTCCAAAAGCTCATCATTTTTGCTTTTCTTCAACTGAATCACAAATGTCTTGAATATGGCGATCAGAGGATGGGCGTACTCTATCACATTACTGTCAGTCTCTTCACAGAAGAAGCCAGCAGTGTGCAAACCAAACACTCGGCCATGAGCATCAAACACTGGGGAGCCAGAAGAGCCGTGATACATGAAGGTGTTGTAGGTCACTACTTTGTCCACTTTAGCTTTAACTCCTCCCTGCATTATGTTTTCAATGCCTTGATTTTTGATCAGTGCAGTGATTGACTGGAAAGTAAACAGAGTGTCTTTGTAGGTCTCTAAATGTTTGTCTACAGCCTCCACTCTTTTCTCTTTCTCAATGATACATGTGGGATCCAGTTTTTTCACATCTCCTGCTGGGTGACCGATAATGCAGGCTTCACCATTCACAGGTACTGGACCACATATCTTCAGGAGTCCTGGTGGTAGCTTGGGCTTCTGTTTTGTCTGAGAGGCCTCTGACTCTGTCTGAAGAGCTGCTGTCTGTGTGTCAGGGTCAAGCTCAAGTATGGCATAATCCAGTTCATGTCCACTTGCATGAAAATTGTAGGCAATGATTGTTTTCTTAACTTTGACACAATAGGAATGTCTACCAGATGGTTCTTCATAGTTAAATATAGCATATACATCTGTAGTTACCTGCCACTTATCTCCATCTTGTACAATACACTTTTTGAATAAGTGTGCATTAGTCAGGATGAAGTTATCAAACAGGATAAAGCCTGTGCCCTGACAAACATCCCCAACAACAACTCTGCAAACTGACTGGCCCAAGTCTAGCAGCTTCCTGACTCTGTGAACTTCACTAAATGACTGCTGGATCTTTCCAAAGTCTTCCTTCCTCAGATCCAATGCTTTCTGATAGGAATCACCTGGGAATCGACTCTCCATCCATTGTTTCAGATCTGGAAACTGCTGACGAAGGAGTCTAGAAATCTCTGCATGGTCAATGTTGACGCTGCTGCCACTGCGGCCGGAGATTGGTTTTGCCTCTGACTTATCATTGTGTTGTGAATCATGTGATGCAGCTTGGTTTGCCTGCTGATTTTCCTTGTTTGCTACAGAAACTCTGGATTTAGCTCTTTTGCTTCCTAACAGTCCGTTTGAGTCTGCCACTCTTTTTCCTGGTGGAACACATATCTTGAACTTTTTTCCATGTAGGTTGTCAACCAGTTGAGTATGTTTAGTGTGAGAGCTTGGATCTGCATTATCAGAGAGGATGAACTCGCCAAGGTTATTCCTGAAGCGACCATCTCTTTTCAGAGCTTCTTCCACAGTGATCTCCTTCTCTGCATAGACGCAGAGATACTTAAACTGTTTGAAAGCATTATTTATAAACAGCTGCTTTTTTCTGGCGTTTGTTCCTCCCACTGTATCAATGTAGAATGTAATGTAACTACTCTTTGGGAGTATTGCATGCTGGGGATCTTGGGTCTCTTCAACCTGTTTTGATTTACATGTTATGACCAGCAACTCATCATCGCCAATCAAATGGCAAGGAAAATGTGTTGCAATAGCAACGTCGTTCCCTGCTTTGCCCAACTGAATTACAATATTTTCATCTAGATATTTTTCACTGGTTTTCAGTGCCTCCAAGACTGTACAAGGATGATCACAGGTAATGTTGTAGTTATTGTGAGCGTTGCTCAGTTTAAATCTGAAATGATGAAGATGTCCCACCTGCAGGAAATGAGAGTAAGAAGATAAAAGTGAGATTCATGTGGTAAACATGCAACCTGTTTTGTGCATGTATGGATTACACAGTCTACTGACCCTGGAATCACCATCATCCTCCTCCTCCTTCACTCTCACTTTACTGGGTGCAGGATTGATCTGTGAGACGAGAAAAGGATTTTGATTCTGTCAGATGCTTTTCCAGAGTGATACTGTAGACGACTTTTGAAAAAGATTTTTCAAGATATTTATACTGTATTTTTAAGTGTCAGCTTAATATGGTCTGGTATGTCCTCGTGATCCAACTACAAGTTGATACATATTTCAATGTCACAGTATATGATTTGTGATGAAGTGTTTTGTAAGGTAGCCCATGAACTGAAATTTGTGCTTCTTAGAGTAGTTAGATTAGTCAGTATCTGACAGGACTGTGTTTGGTTGTTTATGAACATCCTAAGTGAGTGATGTCTGAATATTACACATTCTTATATATGTTTTGTAATGTGTTTGTTATAATATTTTTGGTATATTGTTTACATGTGTTTCTGTATTGACTTTTTGATTAGATTAGTGTGCTCTGTGCATACAGGGTTAATGGCTTGAAGTTGTTGATATTCCTGTTATTGAAACTCAGGTGTGCTGCATATGGAAATAATTTTGTCCAAGTATTAAAATGCAAAGAAATGTAGGACCACAAACCAAAAAACAATAGTAACCCAAAACTTTGCAAAATATGACAAAGTGCTAAAATGTGAAAGGCAAAGAAGTCAGATTTTTAATCCCAACTCAATCTTTGCAAATTAAATTTATTACTTTAGTTTGAAACCAAGCAATAAAATCTGTTTTTTTTCCCCACTCAGTTTGCAGTTGAATTCCTCATGAGACCACCTCATTTTTTTGAGTTGAACAATTGCAGTTCAGCGCCATCTGGCTTTTGCTTTGCATTTCTGATGTTTGCTTTTGCCTTCTTGGACAAATGTTCAGGGGGCGGGGCTTTGGAGTGGTGGGGGTGTGCTTCTCTTCAATTGGTCAGATCAAAGATTGACAGGCTTCTCAATCCCTCCTTGTCCGCTCCCTTGAATATGTTGAAAGGAGGTCCTTGAGTGTTACTTAAAGGATAAGGCTGGTGTTTTTAATGCATTGCTTACCGTCAACAAATCCTATGAAAAAACGAAAATCAGCAAAGATTTTGTTTTGCCAACAAGTCTCGTCCATGTAGCCGGTGCCCAATGCAGCCATGTCCCAGCATAGAACTCCATTGTATTTTTTTTTTAAAAAGATTAAAAACCCGTCACAGAGCCATGCTGCTGCTCTGGCAGCATATTTCATGATCATGATGCACCGGGCCGGCCGACTTTTTCCTCAAACAACTTAATAAGCCGGCTGTAAACACGTTTTCCGCGTAATGAAGAATTTGTTCCCATTTGAATTTGATTTGGTAATAACTACAACAGCCTGATTTTTCACGGTAACAGCAAAAATTAAAATTGAAAATTGAAACTATGTCTTTGTGAGCTGTATTTCAATTTTTTTAGCTTACAATTGGAGCCAATGGCTTCCGGCTTGACGGCTACAAACGGAACGTGGGAAGTCAGAAAGTAACGGGAGTAGAGCAAACGCATTGTTGATTTTGTTATTTTCATAGGATTTGTTGACGGTAAGCAATGCATTAAAAAACACCGGCCTTATCCTTTAAAGCAGGTTAACATGATTCTGCGGTCTCAACATGTAATCTTTCTTTTAACTATATTTTAGTTATAATTAATGGTATATAATCTAGAACAATGTAAATTCTGTTATCAGGTGGATTTTAGGGTTTGACTGATATGGGTTTTTTAAGACCGATACTGATATTTTTTTAACTTAAAGCTGCAATAAGCTAAATTTTCTGGAAAACCACAACACATTTGTAAATAACACACAGCAAAGCCACTACACTACAGAGGCAAACTATGCAAAGCACTGTGCATAAATGCTAATAGCTAAGCTAACAGTACCTACGGAGAAGTCTCACCAGTTACCAGTCTAACTGCCAGGCATTTCTCCTGCTGAAGGTTACATGTCTCACAATGACAAGTGAAGAGGTAGGTAGGAAGTTTACTAGTTTAACAAGTTGCTCGTTTCATTGTTTCCGCCTTTACAAGAATTTCTTTCAGGGATGGGAGGGGGAGAACGCCGCTTTTAAACAGCAAGGGAGGAGACAAGGTAGTTCTTAAAAAAATTGGGAAGCTACTGAATGGTCCAGGAGGACCTTCGTTCTGGAGCGACAAGCTTTAGAAAAAAGGTGAAAACAGCAACACAGCTGCTGCTGTGTGGATGTTGGTTTATATCATTATGTCTCAAGGAAATCTCCACATAGCACACATTAGTTTCAGGACTGGTTATGCAGTCTGATATTGCTTATTGCAGGTTTAAGCTGCCGATATTTAATATCTTTACATTTGAACATGACTGCAAAACAAAACCATTACTAGAGTAAATCCATTATTAATGAAAGGTTTGAATAAACAAAATGAACAAAGAATTTTGCAAATGTAAAATAACAAGAGTAAGGGTCCAACAGCCCCATGTCATTTAATTTTATGAAAGTGTCCCTGCAGTCTAACTCCCTGCAGCACACTTTCAGCCACATGACAAAAAGTGGTGAATAGTGCGACCGTCCGGACGACTGACAATGTGATCCATAGAGCCCCTGCTGTCACGGGGCTAAAGAGAGAGATACTATGGGGCTATGCCTGTTTCATGCTTGGCATTGTTTTCGTAAAATTACGCGGTCATGGTACCGTATGTTAAAGTATAATCCTTGATTCACAGTCGGAGAAAGCACACACATGACGCGGTCATGAAAGCATTTCACTTTAGTAGTGTTTTGTTAGGTAGTTCATTGGCTCATATAGTTAGCACTCCACCTAATGCATGGTTTAGGGACTGAGTCAAGTGAGCCGTCTCTTGTAAAACCATGGTCTTGTTAGGCACCGTTTCCATTTTGTTGCGCAACTAATCATGTCGGTACTTACCTAGTCCTGCTCATGATAAGAGCTGATGATCCGTCTCATACGGTTTTTTTTTATGGTTGAAAAACACTGGAATAATTAGTGTGACTGAAAACGTTTTTTTTTTTTAAAAAAGCTCTTATCATGAGCGTAACCGCGTAGCTTCGACACCTCATGGAGAACAAATGGCCGTGAAAAGGGTTCCCAGACTTCTCTTGCACATGAACACATTAGTGAAAAATACTGTTTGATTTTTGCTATTAAACTCACTGTAGTTTAGCCAGCCCCAACTTTCAGCAAACTTTGTATTGTGTAACCTCAAAACTCAGGAAATGCAATCGCGGCTTAGCGCCATCTGCTGTTCAAATGAAAAAAAAACTGATGACTTGCAGTCTCATGAGGAATTCAATTACAATCTGAGTGAAACTGAAGTAATGAAAATATAAAATGTCATTGCTTGTTTCAAACTTTTCAATTCATTTTTCAAAGAGTTTGGATGCAAATCTGATTTCTTTACCTTTGCATTTAAAATTTTAGCACTTGTTCATAGTTATAGGTTGCCATTATTGTTTTTTGGCTTGTGATCCTACATTTCTTTGTGTTTTAATACTTGGAAAAAATTCCTTCCATAGTTACATTCCCTAATCAGTCTCCTGTGGCTGTCTTTTAATGTAGAAGAAGTTGGGTAACATTGTGGAAACACCCTGATGAAGGCTGAAATGTTAATATTAATAATTCATGTTTCATGTGCATCTAGAACTAACTAACCAATACAACGGCTGTAAATAATAATAAACTATGGTGGAGGAAGGTGAGTAGGAGCGACGCAAGAAACAAGGAACTGAGGAGAGAAGGTGAGTATCTCAGGTATACTAAAGGTGGTGAGTTCTGATTGGTTGAGTGATTAATTGGTAGAATGGCGCTCTGCGCCCTAGGGTGCTTTAGGGATTTAAAGAGCACGGTGGGGCACTGTGAATAGAACATATAGAATCTCTCCTCCCAAACCTTCATCATAAACTCCATAAAAAGCTGCCCCAATATCAATACATGAATTCTGTGAGGACTGTATAGCAACTTACCGTCAGTTTGCTGTGTCCCTCTGCCATTTTTGGGGATTCAGGGAAGTCGACTCTGTCCTGTACAAACAACTGACATGTTAACAAGATAACACCACCACACCTTTTCAAGTTAACTGGCTAATAAATAAGTTTTAAAGAGCTTTGTCCATACACTAACTTGCCATGTTTGGTTGGAGTTGTGGCCTGTTTTACAAAATATTAAATAATAGCACCACCATCTGGCCAACTGTGAACATATTTCATGAGCAACATCTTGCCGCCCTCTTTATCATATTCCACCTGACAGGACAGGCAGGCTCTTTTTGATTTACAGGCCATAGACCAGCGTCTTAGGAGGATATAGTGGGGTATAGAGGGTATAGTGTCACACTATACCCCCCCACACATTACAATCACATTTTCCTCCATTTTGGAGCGGCAGCTGTACACCTACACAATTGTCATTGGCTGTGCTCTCAAAGGTCAGAGCATGGCAGGTTCAAAGTTTCAGGACTGCCAGTGACTATAGTGAGAGATAGTGTCCCTCCTTCAGATACTTTATGGTTGAAATAATAAATAATAATGAAACAATAATAAAATGGGCTATGCTACTGTTGAACAAGTAAGACACGAAGGTCACGTTACATATTTGAACTACATCTTAACTTACATTTAGTTCAGTCAAATCAGAGTTTGATCTCCGACCCCCCCCCCCCCCCCCCCCCTTTGGATAATAAAATTAGGGAAATAGTCATAATCTCATAATAATAATAATAAGTCATAATGTGGAGCTAATTCTTTAATGTTATGATTAATGGGTTCTCTGTCACATGATAATATTCTAGTGCAGCCTATACTTTACTTTAAACACCTGTGATGGATTGTGCAATCAGTAAGCGAACCTGAGGAAGCAACAAGCCAAACGCGTCGGTCACTCCTTGAGCCCATTTTTGAAAATGTTATAAGAAAAATAAAGATGTGAGTAAATTGGCAACAAAGTCTAACAGTGTGCGGTTGGATAATTCCTGTATAGCAATATAACAATAATAAAAATAAGTGTGTGGTTTGAATGACGTAGAAGTCATCATCAAGCTAACTTGTGAATAATCAATGACAGAGACGAGTGCGAGAGACCTATGACAAGTTAAGACATGCTGCTGATGGGGGGGGGGGGGGGGGTAAATGACGTATTTACATAGGTGAGGCGCTCTTGAATAGTTTCAGTTTCGACTTCCAAGTTGCTTTTCCAAGAGCGAAAAACGAAACTTAGTTCTCAATGAACACTTAAACTGACACAGTATAATCTCAAGTTCATCTGAGTATGACACCGAAAAAAAAAAGACAAAAACGATACATAGTACATACAGTATATTCCACTGGTAGAGTGAACTGATTTTAGTGACCGAACCCTCGTGTGTTTTGTTCTCATGTTTTGAGCTTGGGTTTACAATTAACAATTTCACATTTGGCAGACGCTTTTATCCAAAGCGACTTACACATGAGATTTGCATACAACACAAGCAAGTTTCTAGATAGGAGAGAACAACGAGAGTAAGTGCTATAGAGCTAAGTTCTGGTCCAACAGGACATAGGTGCTACGAGGGAGTGCTACAAGGCAGTGCTATGAGGTAATGCATAGAGTGCATCAATTTTTTTTTTTTTTTTTTTTTTTTTTTTATGAAAGGAGGTATTCGCTAAAGAGCTGGGTCTTTAGCCTTTTCTTAAGGATAGAGAGGGATTCTGCGGATCGAATGGAGTTTGGTAACTCGTTCCACCACCGGGGAACCACAGAAGAGAAGAGTCTGGCTAGAGACTTAATGCCTTGCTGAGGTGGCAGCACCAGGCGCCGCTCCATGGCAGAGCGTAGTGAGCGGGAGGGAGCGTAGACCTGAATGAGGGAGTTCAGGTAGGTCGGAGCCGTTTTGGTTATTGTTTTGTAGGCGAGCATCAAGGACTTGAACTTGATGCGGGCAGCAACTGGGAGCCAGTGGAGGGAGATGAATAGCGGAGTGACATGTGCTCTTTTGGGCTGGTTGAAGACCAGCCCCGGTTTCTAATGTTCGAGACAAAAAATCCACAATAAAAGTGATAGAGGCATTGAGGTAGTCGCCTTTGATTTCATTTCTTGGTTAACCGACATACTGCCCAGCACTATCTACGGATATAACGCGGTCCAATATGAGAGTCCAGATTAGCAGGCTCGCTAGTATTGACATAATCCATCTAGCCGTGTTTGTTAATGACCAATAAAGTCTCCGAAGTCAGGAACGAAGAGCTCAGGCTGGGGTGTCGCCTATCAACATACACACTCTGGCTGAGATGAATTATCTGGTCAAATGCATACCTGCCAACACTCCCGATTTTCGCGGGAGTCTCCCTATTTTTAACCCTTTCTCCCGCTGTGCTCCCGATTGGTAATTTCTCCCGTTAATCTCCCGATTCCATAGTGATACAAATCAAATGGGTGTTTCTCAGTTTCTGTGGGGGATATGTGTCGTGGTACCTGGCAACCCAGCCCAGAGGCAGAGGTGAGCGTGCGCGGACGACCCTGCCTGACGTGTGTCACTCGTCACTGCGCTCGCTCAAGCCCCCCGCTCCGCTCCGCTCAGTTTGCCACTGAAACCAGGTCCCAAGAAGAAGAAATACACTTCCACACGTCAGTCCACTTGGTGCGACACCTTCCCCTTTCTAACCGCGAGCCACATCAGCAAACTTGTAAATGTACTAGCTATTTACGAGCTATTTTGTATAAACCAAGTGACATAATCTAGAAATATCAACACTGACTGAATGCTTGCTTATCTGGTATAGAAACTGATTTTTTCTTAGTTACTGGAAAATGGAAATGGAAACTACCATGGTAAACAAACAAACTACTTTGGTAGGGTCATATTTGATATTTTAAGTGCTTTTTTTTTTACATTTCATACTGCATTTCATTCTGTTATTTCTAGATTGGATTACATAGGCTATTAATCTCTGTGTGAGGTCACAAATGCAACTATATTGTACAATAATGTACAATAAATGTACAAAACGCACCAGAAAATAGTTGTTAAAGGCAGATTTTGATTCCCCCCCACACCCCCCGACAATAGACAATGTATAGCCTATCCATTCGTAAGAAAATCTCCCTCTTTTCCACAGCCTAATGTTGGCAGGTATGCAAATGTTTTCAGAGAGCATCCATCATCAACAAAGCTGAACACTATGCGTAAATCAAAACGTTTCTTTCTTTCTTATCTGTTATCTTACTTTACCTGTTAGTGCAGCTTGCGTCTCAGACGATACAGCGGCAGCGGTGGGCAGGTGTAACACCGGCGTAGAAAGAAGTTGGAGTGAGGCGGCGAGAAGGGTCTGACTCCTACAAGACAGTACAAGACACGCCCCCCACCGACTAGTCAGGACAAGACACCCAACAGCCGCGTCAGTAGCCTACAAGAAACGCCCCCTCATCACGACAGCTTTTCGGCGGGTGTTTCAAACTCGTGGCAGAGGAGATCGCTAGAAGCTAACTGGTTAGCAAGCTATATCAATGGCAAGTTGAAAACAATCGTTTTCATAGGAAATTATATGTTTTTTGCCTTCTGCAAAGTAAAGCTGCGTGGAACTAGCCACAATAAGGAAACTCACTTCCGGTAGAATTTCTTAGCCTTCAAAATAAAATTACCGGTATTGACGTTTTAACGAAATGGTATTCCTCTTGTTGATAATAAATACAAACATGTTAATCACAGAACCCCCTCCAAGAAACTGTGATAGTGACAATGCAAATGCGGTTGATGTTGATGTTAACTGCATTAATTCACACTGAAAGAGGGAAAAAAAAAGTACACATTCAGCTAGTGTGGCGGCTGGGAAAACTACATTTTGTGCCTTCCTGAAATGGGCGTGAAATTGAATCTACAGGAGAGGGATAAGAAAACGTATAGAAGAAACCTATCGTCATTGTAAGTGCAGGGGCTGTATATTCTTACTTCTTGTATCAAGAGCTCTATCAGTGAATTAAGTATACAGTTAGACTACTTCAATCACAATTTGGTTTTTGGTGGTGGGTTATTCTTTAATTATTTAGGATTAGCCCAATTGTAAACCAAGAGTTTTTAAACTTAAGAAATGTTTGGGTTTTTTTGCTCTACATTGTTATTTCAAAATTTATTTGACATTTTCAATTCCAAGTTCTATGCAAAGTACTCTGTTATATCAAAGTGACAAGGAAATTATATTTTTAATAAAACTCTGCATGTTGCATCTTTCTATTTGCCACCTCAGCATTAATTGATTCATGGACATTAAATGGGGATTTCTGCAGTCAGAAACAGCCGATGTCGTCCTCTTAAACATTTTGCTACATTATTAATTATTAGTTAGGCCTACAGAGACTTCACGATTCACAACTGTGTTTTTAATGCCAGCCTCTAGGGGCTTTTATTTTGAAAAGGAAATGCGCATCGGCGACAAAACAGGTTTAATGAGAACAAAACACACGAGGGTTCGGTACCAGTGGAATATACTGTATGTACTATGTATCGTTTTGATGAACTCAGATGAACTTGAGATTATACTGTGTCAGTTTAAGTGTTCATTGAGAACTAAGTTTCGTTTTTCGCTCTTGGAAAAGCAACTTGGAAGTCGAAACTGAAACTATTCAAGAGCGCCTCACCTATGTAAATACGTCATTTACCCCCCCCCCCACCCCATCAGCAGCATGTCTTAACTTGTCATAGATCTCTCGCACTCGTCTCTGTCATTGATTACATTACATTACATTTTCAAAAATGGGCTCAAGGAGTGACCGACGCGTTTGGCTTGTTGCTTCCTCAGGTTCGCTTACTGATTGCACAATCCATCACAGGTGTTTAGAGAGACTCAGATA